>NC_091589.1:20792393-20824893 GCF_042767895.1 Penaeus vannamei
CGGCGGGGGGGGGGAAGGTAAGGAAAGAGGGGAGAAGAGGGAGAGGGACAGGCTGGCGGTCTGTTAGAGTGTTTGGACAAATGAGAGAGAGAGAGAGAGAGAGAGAGAGAGAGAGAGAGAGAGAGAGAGAGAGAGAGAGAGAGAGAGAGAGAGAGAGAGAGAGAGAGAGAGAGAGAGAGAGAGAGAGAGAGAGAGAGAGAGACAGAGAGAGAGAGAGAGAGAGAGAGAGAGAGAGAGAGAGAGAGAGAGAGAGAGAGAGAGAGAGAGAGAGAGAATGCCACAGAGAGAGAGAGAGAGAGAATGAGAGAGAGAGAGAGAGAGAGAGAGAGAGAGAGAGAGAGAGAGAGAGAATGAGAGAGAGACATACAGACAGACAGAGAGAGACAGAGAGGGGGGAGTAATGTCGATGAGGAAGTACAATCCCCTGAATAAAGTAAACATGAATCAGGAAAAGGGGAAGAGCGACGGAGAAGGCAGGGAGTAGGGGGAGGGGAAGGAGACGTGGAGGGAGGGAGGAAGGCAGGGAGTAGGGGGAGGGGAAGGGGACGTGGAGGGAGGGGGGGAGGAGAGGGTTAGGGCTCCGAAAAGGTGGTCGACCCTCAGCCATCTTCAGTGTCACATCATTCCCACACCAAGACGATCTTCAATTTCCGTCATACCTAAACAACTTCAAAAATAACACAAGAACGACGCAACGTTAATTAACATTAACAATAACAATGTAAAATCCTCAAATCTTTCTCACCTGTTCATCGAGACAATCAAAAACAAACAATCAAACAAACAAACAACAAAATAAACCCATTCCCTTACCCGTAAACACCACAAATAGAAAACTCTAGTCCCCTCCCTTACCTCCTCCCTCCCTCCCTTACTCCATCCCTCCGTCTTACCCCATCCCTCCCTTACCCCATTCCTCCTCCCTTCCCCCATCCCTCCACCCTCCCTTACCCCATTCCTCGCTCCTTCCCTCTACCATCCCTTACCCCTCCCTTCTCTTCCTTACCTCTTCACCCCCTACCCTCACCCGACCCTTTCACCCAGCCCCTTCCCCATCGCCACGCAGGTCCCCCTCAACCACGCCCTTCTTCCTTCACGTCCTTCTTCTTCCCCGTCCTTCACCCAGAGCCAGCGACGACGGCGGGAGTTCCGAGCGAGCGAGCGAGCGGGCGGGGGGGGCGCACGTCGTAACTCACGCGGGGCGATCACATTCGAAGGCAATGGCGAGGAACACAATAGCGGGCCGCCGGCGAGCTGTTTACCTCCGAATTTATGTCGAGACTTCAAAACGCGCGTGAGAAATCCCTGGTCCCCTAGCCCCCCTCCCCCTCCCTTCCCTTCCCTCTCTCTGCCTTCCCCTTCCCTCCCCCTTCACCTTCCTTCCTCCCTTCCCCCTAAAAATTCCTACACACACCCTTTCTGCTCCCCTAACCCCTTATGCTACTCCTAACCTTATTCCCTCCCCCTCCCCATCCTGCCCCCTGCCACTTCATCCCCAACCACGATCACTCTCCCCTTTCCCTTACCTCTCCTCTCCCTCCCATTCCCTTCCCTTCCCTTCCCTTCCCTTCCCTTTCCTACCCTTTCCTCCACTCTCCTTCCTCCTTCCCTTCCCTCCCCTTCCCTCCCTCTCCTCCCCTCCCTTATCCCCCCCATTCCCTCCCTCTCCTCCCCTTCCCTTATCCCCTATTCCCCTTACCTCCTCCCCTTCCTTATCCCCTATTCCCTTACCTCCTCCTCCCTCTACCCCCCATTCCCTTACCTCCTCCTCCTCCTTACCTCCCACCCTTCCTCCCCTTCCTCCCCCCCCTCGACCGTCGCGGGCCGCTGGATCGCCGAACAAAAGCGACCCGATGCGCTGGCACTGTTGGCACGCCATCACCGCCACAATACAGTGACACTCTCTTACAAGGGGAAACTGAGCCAAACCAGACGACGCGAGGCAGCCCCCGAAGACAGACGACTTCAAATAAAACAGACAGGTTACGACTGATAATAATGATGAGAATCATACTGAATGAACTATCATTAAATTCTGAGAGTTTTAATAACAACATCAGGATCAGTCAAAATTAATAATAACAACAATATAATCTTTATCGCATTATTGTTGCTATCACCCTCAAAATCATTATTCTCGGGTAATTATCGAGCAGTATTTCTCTGAATTACAGCCTTTCAAACATGAACACCTGAGCGCGAGGAAGAGGGCGTGAGAGGGGAAAGAGAAGACAAAAAAAAAGAAAAGGGGTAAAAGGGGAATAGGGAGAAATTAAATACAAAAGGAAGAACGGGGGGGGGAGACTAGTAAAAGGGAAAGAAATAATTTGAATGACTTACGGGACCTTAATGGTTTGTAACGGAGATCGATGTGGGAAAAGGGGGCGGAGAGAAGAACAGTGATGAAAGGGGGACAAGAAGAGAGGATACTCATAACGTAAATAATAAGACCGATGATAAAACGAGAAAGAATTTTGAAATGAAAAAAAGGCATGATTTAAGGCATGGAAGACGAAATGAAAAATAAAGAAATAAGGAGACAGAAAAAGACATGTAAAGCGAAATAAACAAAACGAGAGATAGAAGAAGTGTAAAGCGAAATCCACAAGAGAGATAGAAAAAAAATGTAAAGCAAAATAAACAAAACGAGAGATAGAAGTGTAAAGCGAAATCCACAAGACAGATAGAAAAAAATGTAAAGCAAAATAAACAAAAAGAGAGACAGAAGTGTACAGCGAAATCCGCAAGAGAGATAAAAAAAAAGTGTAAAGCAAAATAAACAAAAAAGAGAGACAGAAGAACTGTAAACCGAAACAACCAAACAAAAAAATATACATATCCACACAGAATTCCAAAGCGAAACAAACAGGTAAATAGGCAGAGGGAAAAGTCGAGGCCCACGTATGAGCGGCTGGCCCTCCTCCCGTGACCGGCGCCCGTTCCCGCCCGAGGATCGCCCGAGTGTCAACTCGTAAACCCTCGCCACGTTAGCCCAGGTTAACGCCGCCGCGGACGCCGGCCACGCCTCCTCTTCCTCGGCTTTACCCTGATTTCTTTGCCCTTTTCCTTCTACTTATACTTCTCCTTTTCCTTCTCTTTCTCCTCCTCCTCCTTCTCTTTCTCCTTCTCCTCCTCCTCTTTATCCTCCTCCTACGCCTTCTCGTTATCATCGTCCCTATTCTTCTCTTTGTCCTCCTCCTCCTTCTCCTCTTTCTCCTCCTTCTCCTTATTCTCTTCCTCCTCCTCCTCCTCCTCATTCTCTTTCTCCTTCTTTTCTCCTCCTTCTCCTTATTCTCTTCCCCCTCCTCCTCCTCCTCCTTCTCTTTCTCCTCCTTCTCTTTCTCATTCTCTTTCTCCCCCTTTTCCTTCTTTACTCCTCCTCTTTTTTCTCCCTTTTCCTTTTTCTTCCCCTTCCCCCTTTACTGTTCCCTTCTCCTCCTCCTCCTCTTCTACTACTTTCTTTTTCTTCGATAACTACGAAGCTACTTCTACTACTCCTGTCATTTACTGTAATTCCAGCTGTAATTTGTAGTAAACGTTATTGCTGCCATTGTCGTAGACCTACAAGCTGCCGTCCGCCTCGCCGTCACGTGTCCGCCGCCGATGTGTAATTTATGACGCGCTGGCAGGCCGGCGACCGCGAGCGTGTGGAAAGGGTGATGATGGGGTGGAGAGGGGGGGAGGAGGGAGGAGGAGGGGGAAAGAGAGGGGGGAAGGAGGGGGAAGAGGAGGGGAGGGGGGGGAAGAGGGGGAAAGAGGGGGAGGGAGGGGAAAGAGGGGAGGAGGGAGAGAAAGAGGAGGGAGGGGAGGGAAAGAGGGATAGAGGGGGAGGAGGGTGAAGGGGCAGTTGGAAGGGAGAAAGAAGGGGTGGGAGTAGGGGGTTAGGGAGAGAGAGGGGATAGGGGGATGCGGGAAGGTAGGGAGAAGGCCACAGAGAAGGGGGATAGAGGAAGGGGGAAGCCAGGAAACAAGGGCAAGGGAGAAGGGGAGTAGGGGGACGGGGAGAAAGGGAGAAGGGGGGCAGAAGGCAGGGGAGGGGAGGGGGTGTAGGACAGTCTGCCATGCACGCGATGATTGACAGACAGACATAGACGCGGACGCCGTGGAATGCGTTCCTATCGACCCACTGAGGGGAGAGGGGAGGGGGTACAGGAGGTGATCCACCAGATGGAGGAGGGAGTGAATGAGTTGTATAAGCTGTGTTTATTTACATATAAAGGAGAAAGGGAGTAAGTAAATGAGAGAGAGAGAGAGAGAGAGAGAGAGAGAGAGAGAGAGAGAGAGAGAGAGAGAGAGAGAGAGAGAGAGAGAGAGAGATGTGTGTGAGTGTGTGTGTGTGTGTGTGTGTGTGTGTGTGTGTGTGTGTGTGTGTGTGTGTGTGTGTGTGTGTGTGTGTGTGTGTGTGTGTGTGTGTGTGTGAGAGAGACGGAGAGAGAGAGAGAGAGAGGGAGAGAGAGAGACAGAGAGAGAGAGAGAGAGAGAGAGAGAGAGAGTGACAGTGTGAGTGTATGAGTATATACCTTTTTCCTATTCTGTAGAATCTCACACGTTTAAGAACTAAAAATTAAAATTCAAATATACGAAAACTATACCATGTCTTCGCCACGTCCTTCGCTAACCGGTGCCAGGTACTCACCTGTAAAAGTAAAAGAAATAATGGTTAATTACACATCAACAACACATGTAATGACACACAAGAACACATACAAAAATAGATAAATAAACAGGTAAATTTATGACTATAAGCACACACACACACACACACACACACACACACACACACACACACACACACACACACACACACACACACACACACACACACACACACACACACACACACACACACACACACACACACACACACACACATATATATATATATATATATATATATATATATATATATATATATATATATATATATATATATATATATATACCCCACCCCGAACACGCAACCTCCTAATTCAATTTATTCCCTCTTTCACTTCCCTTTCCCCGCTTTTATCATCTCTCCTCCGGCTCTCCCCTCGCTTCGCTGACAGTAATCCTCTACACTTATTATCCCCTTTCCTTGCCCTGCCAGCCCGGCCAACGTCGTAACTATAACAATTAACATAGTCAACATATTCCCCTCGCCCTCCCGCGCAACGCAAACACCGTCACATGCGAACGCGTCAGACTTGTAAACCTGTCCGTGTACGCACACAAGCACGCATATTCATCACTCATTCATATAGCTGTATGTATTTCGTATACGAATGTGTGTACGCGGTTAAAGATATGCATGTGCGTATGTAAGTATACAAGTAATGGAAGGCGCAAACATACATACATACATACATACATACATGCATACATACATACATACATACACATAAACTGAAACTATCCATAAATAAAAACACCTACCCCTCACCCCCACATCCGCTCCCCATTCCCCTCCCTTCACCCCCACCCCACCTCCGCCCTAAACCCCACCCCCACACCAAACCAAAATTCAAACACAGGGAATGTAAAATAAATGAGTAAATAAACAAATAAACACAAAAATAACTACAAATGGACGAAAATTAAGAAATAAATGCCTCCTCCTGTCTTTTTACCGCCTTTACCTACCACCCCTTTTATTTTCTTTCGGCCCAGTCATTCCCTTCGCTCGTTCTCCCTTACACCTTTGGCCAAAAGCCCTTCCCTACCCATTCATTCCCTCTTCTTTCTCTTCATTCACGCGTCCTTCCTCTTACCACCTATCTATCGCCTTTTCCCTCCTATCTCCTTCACTCCCCCACCCTCATTCAACCCCACTTTCCCCTCTTCCCACCCTCCCTCTCCCTCCCCCCTTCCCTCTAATATCACATTCACGAATCCATGCGACCAGCCAAGCCAGGCCGCGTAGCTCTGCCTACACCTGGCGGGACCAGGTTATGGATAACTAATTACACTACCTAGCCCCCTTACTCCCTCTCTCTCCCTATTCTACTCTTCCCTCCCCCTATACTCCCTTCCTCCCTCTTTCTCCCCATTCTACTCCCCTCCAATCTCTCTCTCCCTCGTCTCCCCTTCTCCTGTCCCCTCCTCTTCTCTCCCTCCCCCCCTGTTTTCAGCCACTTTTGTTCCCTTCCTTCCCCGTTCCCCAACCATTCCCCCCTTCTCTTCCCCCTTCTCCTGTCCCCTCTTCCTCCCTCCCTCTCCCTATTTCTCCCTCTCCCCCTGTCCTTCAGCCACTTCTGTTCCCTCCCTCCCCGTTCCCCAACTATTCCCCCCTCCTTTCCATCCCTCCCCCGCATCCCCCTACCCCATACTCGGTCGATTACAGTTCCCGGGGATCGACAGTTGATCCCCGCCTTATTCATTGATGTTGGAAGGCCAGTCGTTTTTTTTCTCTCTCTTTTATCTTCTCTCGCCCCGCACACACGTACGCATAAATAAACAAACACAGATACATACACAAAAAGTACCCATATACACAAATACCCACATACAAATGTCTACACTCAATACATACAGGTATAAACACACAAGAACCTTCACTTGTACCTAAATACATACGCACACAGACACATATCACATACACAATTACATACACACGTGGGGAAAAACGCACATATACAGTTACATGCATAAACATAAACGTACATATACATACACACGCAAGCAATCAATTCGATTGCTACTTGATATTCCAGTCACTAAGATGCGTCATAAAATAAAAAGATAAAAGGGAGAGGGAAGGGGAGGGGGAGGGGGGAGGGGGAGGGAGAGGGAAAGAGGGAGAGGGAGAGACAGGAGGGAGGAAAGGGGGGGGGAGTGAGGCAAGGTTAAGAAAAGAGAGGGGGAGAGAGAGAAGGAGAAGGGAAAGGGGAGGGAGTGAGACAAGGTTAAGATAGGGGTAGAGAGAGAAGGAGAAGGGAAAAGGGGAGTGAGACAAGGTTAAGAAAAGAGAGAGGGAGAGGCGTTGGAGACAAAAAAAGAGAAAGAGGAAGAGGAAGACACATTGGACATAATCAAACAAACCGAGCATAATCGTCGAACAGTCAAGACACTCAGACAGACAGACAATAAGGGAGGGTAGCGTCTTCAACCCGGACCGTAATCCAGGAGGTATGCGGCCCCCTTACTCGCACACACAGAAATCCTCTCAGTTATTTACACACACACACACACACACACACACACACACAAAACACACACACACACACACACACACACACACAAAAGACAGCCCAGGTACGACACCTCAGCTCTCAAAACACGACCCCTTTTAATCCATGAATTTCCTAATTACTGTTTTTTTCCGATCACAGTGCGATGGCAATAAAGTAGCGGAATATTGCTACCAATCTCCCCTCGACGCGACTAAACAGGAAGAAATGACATCACTTCCCCGACTGCTCGACCTTCTCCAAAACATCATAAATGTCTACGCGTCCGCAGGTACAGTGCGTCCGGCTATGGTGAAGCTGCCTCTTACTCATGACATCACACGCTATTTCGATGACACTTTCTCTCGAACATTAACCTGAGCTTTAAGCCTTTATGCATGTTTGACGAGAATGAGGGGATTAAAGGGAGGAGAAAAAGGGAAAGGAGGGGAGAGAGAGAAAAAATAGGCCTAGAAACCCATGCCAATATTCATAACAGGACAATTATTCAAAAAAAAAAAAAAAAAAAAATCCCAACTGCAAACCACTGGTCTCGGAATCTCTGGCCTCTTCGCGTTTCGCCTCTTTTATCACCTGCGCGAAGAAGGAAAGGGACTGAAGAAGGGGAGGGGAAGGGGTAAGCTCAGAAGGGCAAGGGGAAGGGAATATGGGTGTGGATAAATGAGTAAGCCGGCGATTAGGCTGTCACTCACAGACTGGACGAGCACGTGAAGTGAGGGAACGAGCAGGCGAGCGGACTAACCAGCGAATATTATTTTCTTGCACGATAACACTTAGCACGAAGCTGCCTGCCAATGAGAGGGGGAGGAAGGGGAGAGGGGGAGGAAGGGGAGAGGTGGGTAAGAGGAAGAGGGGAGTGAGATAAGAGGCGGAGAAGGGGAGGGGTGAAAGGTGGAGGGAAGGGTGAAAGGTGGAGGGGAGGAGGGAATTGAGAGGGAGAAGGGGAAAGAGTGAGGGCTAGGGAGGGAGAGGGAAAGAGTGAGAGCTAGGGAGGGAGAGGGAGAGAGGGAGGGAGGGAGGAGAGAAAGGGGGGAGAAAAAAGAGAAATAATATAATGGCTTTGAGACGAGTTTAAACGAAGCAATATTTGTTAATTCTAACGTTAATGTTAATGGCTAATACGTTTGAGGGTGAGTGTGTGTGTGTGTGTGTGTGTGTGTGTGTGTGTGTGTGTGTGTGTGTGTGTGTGTGTGTGTGTGTGTGTGTGTGTGTGTGTGTGTGTGTGTGTGTGAGAGAGTGAGTGAGTGAGTGAGTGAGTGAGTGAGTGAGTGAGTGAGTGAGTGAGTGAGAGAGAGAGAGAGAGAGAGAGAGAGAGAGAGAGAGAGAGAGAGAGAGAGAGAGAGAGAGAGAGAGAGACAGACAGAGAGACAGAGAGACAGAGAGACAGAGAGACAGAGAGAAAGAGAAAGTGAAAGAGAAAGAGAAAGAGAAAGAGAAAGAGAAAGAGAAAGAGAAAGAGAAAGAGAAAGAGAGCGAGACAGCACTGTTCTCCACATCTCACATCTCAATCCCACTTAGGTAACACAGACATACATATGCTAATCGACAAATAACTGGCGGCAGAACTTGTCTTCATGTTCATTACAAGATCAGTACAACCCCTGGCCCTCACGCCCACCCACGGCCACCCACGCCCCCCCCCCCCCCCACCAACTCAACGACCGCTTCCCTGATCATCACGACCCCTCCAAGCCCCCCCTCGTCGAGAACGCCCTTCCCTCTCCCAGCCCCTCGTCCGCCCCTTCCCCCCCTTTTATCATCATTTCCCTTCCTCTTCACTTTCTTCCTCCTCTCCTCCTCGCTATCTCTTCCTATTCCCTTCCTTCCCTCCGCTGCCATCCGCCCTTCCCTTTCATCCCCCCTTCACTCCCTTCCCTTTACCATACTCTCCCTCACCCTCCCACCCGCCAACCCCCCACGGGACAGCAGACCACAGGCGGTGCTGCAGCAGATGTTAAGCAAGGCGAAGCGAACCCCTCCCTCTCCTTTCCTCCCTCCATCCATCCCTCTCTTCCTTCCTCCTCTCCCTTCCCCCACCCCCCTCCCTCCCTCCTTCCTTCCCCCACCCTCCCTCCATCCCCCTCTCCCTCCCTTCACTCACCCTCCCTCCTCTCTCTCCTTCCCCCACCTCCCTCCATCTCCCCTCTCCTTCCCCCACCCTCCCCTCCTCACCCTCCTCCCTCCTCTCCCTCTCCCTCCCCCATCCTCTTTCTCCCTCTCTCCCGATGCGCCGAGCCGATCACGGACTCCTCGTTCGCCTGCTTGCCATAACGACTTAAGTATAGATTCCCGGACCGCAGATGTCCGGTTGACCTGGCTGGGGGGTGAGGGGTGGGGGGAGGGGGTGAAGGGGACGGAGGAGGGGGGGAAGGGGGCGTGACCCAACAACAGAATGGCACCGGCCCACGAAGACCCTCTCTCAAGGTACACGCAATAGTAATAACAACAACAACAACAACAACAACAACAACAACAACAACGACGACGACGAAGTTCCCATCAGCATCATCAGCAAGATAAACAAGAGCAAAACAACAACAACAGTCAACAAGACAACAACAACAAAATAACAAATCGTGTGCTTCTGATAAGCGTTATGTTGTAAATCTGTAGTCACGATAACAATGCATTTGTATTAAAACAATATTTAGAAAGCAAAATATTCGGCAAAATAACAAGGAATGACAGAAGAAAAAACAAGTTTAGAAAAAAAAACGAATTATCGAGCGGCAATGATGATGATGATCGACGAAAAACATCGAACATCGAGAAAAAGAAGAAAACCAGAAATAAAGCAAAATAAAATTAGAAAATCCCTCAGCCAGGAGTGACCTCAACGCAGCCTAAAGAAAGTCCCCGGCCCGCCCGCGCCGCCGCTGCCTGACGAAGGGCGCCCGTGGAAGAGTCCCCTCCACCCTTCGCCAATGCCCAAGGAGTGAGAGTTCCTGTTTTCACGCATCACGGAGGACACCCTGGGAGGCCCTGACAACGTCCAAAACATCAAGAGACATGGCGCGACATCCCGACACCTCTTGCTCGCGACCCTTCAAAGCGCCCCCGCCCAGCCCCCGCCCATGAAGCTCCCCGGCCGGACGCGGGCCACAGGGCGCGAGGACACCTGGCCTTCGTGCCGCGGGTGTGAGGGCGACGTGAGTGTGACGGCGAAAGAAAGCAGAAGAAAGAAAGAAGAGAAAGAAAGACGGGCGACACCAGTGTGAGGGCGACAAGGGTGTGACGGCGAAAGAAAGCAGAAGAAAGAAAGAAGAGAAAGAAAGACGGACGACACCAGTGTGAGGGCGACGAGGATGTGAGGGCGACATCAGTGTGAGGGCGACGAGGGCGTGAGGGCGACGAGGGTGTGAGGGCGACGAGGGTGTGAGGGCGACGAGGCCGGCCGGTGACGAGGAAGCGGCCCCGAGACGACGGCTGTCAATCCTTGAACACTCAATCAATCCTCCACGCTCCATCGCCCGCCCGGCATCCTCCCTTTGCAGGCACGCACGCACGCACCTCCGAACGCACACGGATACATGCACATGGCCTGTCTCTCTCCATGTCCGTCTCCCTCCATTTCTCCGTCTCCTCTCCTCCTCCTTTTATCCATCCCTCTCCCTACTCCCCTTACTTACCCACTCACTCCCAGCCTTCCTCCCTCCCCTTCTCCTCCCCTAACAAAATAGAAAATAAAGAACACCCTCCCTCCCTCCCTTTACCCCCCTCCCCCCATCCACAAGGTTAATTACCTGCATGAAGTTAATACCACTAATAATCAATTCCACCCCCCTCTCCCCCCCGCCCCAACCCCCGCTACCCTGGACCGCTACGTCGGGGAGTGCGGAGGAAGGGTGTGGAGGAGAGGTGGGGGGAAAGGAGGGAAGAGGAAGGGAGAGAAGGGAAGAGGATGGGAGAGAAGAGAAGAGGATGGGAGAGAGATGAGGAGGGTAGAGGGGGATAGGAGAGGAGGGGAGGGGTGAGAGAGTAGGAGAGGAGGGGAGAGGAGGGGAGAGGAGGGGAGAGAAGGGAGGAGGGAAGAGACTTTTATGGGGAGGAGGGGAGAGTCGTTCATGAGGGGGGATACGGAAAAGGATCAGCTGAAAACAGAGCAAATATTGAGACAAGTGCATGATAAAGACAGAAGAGAAGAGAAGAGAAGAGAAGTGAGAAGAGAGGAGGAAAGGAGGAGACGAAGAAGGAATCAAAGGTCAGTTATATGAGGACCTTCATCCTTTCATTTTAGCAACACCTATTCAATTTCTCGAAATTAGACCTGCCATACGGAATGGTTAGAATAAACTGAAAAATAAAGGCAGCAGAAAAAACAACAATAATACGAATGACAACAAACAAACACAAACGAAAAAAGCGAAGACACCCCAAGAGAGACAAATCAAAAAACAAAAATACGTAAAAGAACAAAGATTAAAACGCAGTTCCCGTAACAAAACGTAATAGCGAATAACCAGCAGCACCATAAAAATAGACGAAAAAATGAGATTAATCCCAAGTACCGTAAAAACCCTGACAAAAATAATGAACCAACTTGAGGATGAGAAAAGAGGACGCAACAATAAAAGAGGATAAAAAATATAATAAAAACATTTAAAACAAACGGACGATGATACAGAAAAGCCATACTAGAAGATCAGATAATAGACACATGAATAATCAAAACACATAACATACAGATGATAATAAATACGATAAGACCCGAAATAAATACGACAGATAAAAAAGACAAACAGACACCAAATATAAAAATGAGTAACGACTGATGTAAAGACTGATAACACGTAATGTTTTCCCTTCGTTTTTTTTTACACGGTGGGGGGGGGAGACACCTGGACATTATTCGCAAAAGGGAAAAATGTGGACTATCACTATATTTTGCGAATAGCGACTATTGATCGAAAGAACAATAAGGAGAGAAGGAAAAGAAAAACAAATTGAGGAGGGGGAGGAGGGGGAGGAAGGGGAGGTAGAGGAGGCGGCGGTAGAGGAGGAGGCGGTAGAGGAGGAGGAGGTAGAGAAGGAAGAGGTAGAGAAGGAAGAGGAACAGGAGGAGGAGGTTGAGAAGGAAGAGGAAGAGGAGGAGGAAGAGGAGGAGGTGGAGGAGAAATGAGAAGAAAACAGAAGAGGAAGAAGTAGAAGACGAAGAAAAAGGACATAGCGACTTTTGGAAGCGAATCCGCAATGCTTCGTCGGCGGTGTAATGAGGCACACAAAGAGAGAAAGAAAGAAAAAAAAAACTAAGTGATTGTGTGTGTGTAAAAGAATGAAGGAAGAAAGAAAGGCCGAGAGAGAGAGAGAGGGAGGGGGAGGGGGAGGGAGAGGGAGAGGGAGAGGGAGAGGGAGAGGGAGGGAGAGGGAGAGGGAGAGAGAGAGCGACAGAGAGAGAAAGAGAGACAGAGAGAGAGAGCGCCAAGAAGAGTCAAAGACGGAAATACGGAGAGCAAGGGAGACAGAGAGAACATATCACCACAGCAGCAGAGAAAGAGACAAAGACAAGACAAAAAAAGCGACAGCCACAAGACAGGGAAAGACAGCCAGAGAATCCACGCCAATCAGAGCCGCCCGCGAATCTCCAGACAGCACTCTCCCGCCCCCCGCCATTTACCTCCACGAGATTCCCCGAGACCAGGCGAGAGGGAAAAAGAAAGACATCATTCCCGATCAAGATTTCTCACACAAGACATCCACCCATCACCATCATCCACCCCTCATAATCCACCCCTCACCATCCTTCCCTCAACATCCACCCATCACCATCCACCCCTCACCATCCACCCCCCATCATCCATCACCATCCATCCCCCATCATCCATCCATTATCATCCACCCCTCAACATCCACCCCCCATCATCCATCCCCCTCCACCCCTCATCATCCACCCCACATCATCCATCCATTATCATCCACCCCTCACCATCCACCCCTCATCAAGAAGGGAGAGGAAGGGAGATGTTGGGGAGGGGGAAGGGGAGGGGGAGGGGGGGAGGAAGGGAGATGTTGGGGAGAGGAAGGGAGATGTTGTGGAGGGGGAAGGGGAGGGGGAGGGGGAGGGAGGAGAGGAAGGGAGATGTTGGGGAGAGGAAGGGAGATGTTGGAGGGGAGGGGGAGGGGGAGGGGGAGAGGAAGGGAGATGTTGGGAAGAGGCGGGGAGAAAGGGATGGGAAAGGGAAAGGAAGCGGAGGCGAGGAGAGCTGTAGGGGGAGGGAAGAAAGGGAAGGGGAAAAGAAAGAAAGGAAAGAGAAGATATAGAAGGAAGATAAAAATGAAGAGCTGAAGATGATGAAAATATAAAAGAAGTAGAATAGGAAGAACACACCAATATGGAAGGAGCGAGAGAGAGAAGCGACTGGTTTTCGAATATGGGGCAGGCAGAAGAGAGATGATGAGGGAAGAGGGGCAGAGGAGGGAAAGGAAGATAAAGGAGGTGAAGAAAAGAAGAAAACACCGAAAAAAGAAAGCAAACCACCAAGAACAAATCGAAAAAAACGAAAAAAGAAGAGAAAAACAACCAAACGCAATAAAAAAAAGCTAATACAGATGTATACACGAGGATCAACAAATCGCTCGTGACGTTCCTTCGCATTTTACTCGAACGCCAAAAGAGAGACGAGGAAAAGAGAGAGAGAGAGAGAGAGAGAGAGAGAGAGAGAGAGAGAGAGAGAGAGAGAGAGAGAGAGAGAGAGAGAGAGAGAGAGAGAGAGAGAGAGAGAGAGAGAGAAACGGTCGCGAGATAGATAACACACCTTCACAAACGCAGCGAAACACACAACCAACACATCTGCAAATATAAAAGCGAGGGAGAAGGGAAGAGGGTGAAGTGAAGAGGAAGTAAGGAGACGGGAGAAAGTAGAGAGAAGGGAGAGAGGAGATGGTGGATGGTGGAAGAGAGAGCAGAAAAGAGAAAAAGACGAAGGGTGAAGGAAGAATGTAAACCAGAAATAGGAGAAGCAAAATGACAACAGAAAAAAAAACACTACATTAAAAAAATAATAATAAAAATAAAAATAAAAATAACCCATCAAATAGCATTAAAAAGAAAACATAAAAATAGCGAAGAAGAGAAGGAAAAGAGCCAGAGAAATATCACAAAGATGGAAGAGGCGCCAGCAGGAACCCCAAGGAAGGCATGATCGCGGGTTACCTCCGGTCAATTGAGAGTCTGTCTGTTTGCTTGTCTTTTTGTTTTCCTTTTATTGTTCTCAAACTGTATCTTTACAGGCATTCTGGCACCCAACCCCGCTCTCTTGTACCAATGATGGTAATGATGCGAGGTGGTGGGTGGTGGTGGGTGGTGGGTGGTAGGTGGTGGGTGGTAGGTGGTGGGTGGTAGGTGGTGGGTGGTAGGTGGTGGGTGGTAGGTGGTGGGTGGTAGGTGGTGGGTGGTAGGTGGTGGGTGGTAGGTGGTGGGTGGTAGGTGGTGGGTGGTAGGTGGTGATGGTGATGATGGTGACGGCGATGACGATGACGATGACGATGATGACGATGATGATGATGACGATGACGATGATGGCAATGAGGGCGACGACGTTGGAGTTTATATTTAAAAAAAAAAAACATCCTTTTACAACTGTGACAGAACAAAAATTATCTTCAATCTAAAATATTTTGCCTCAAGTCATCCTGTCATTAAGAAGCAATTCGTAAAAATTAGAAAACGTGAATGAGAAAAAATAAAGAATAACAGGAGAGAGAGAGAGAGAGAGAGAGAGAGAGAGAGAGAGAGAGAGAAAGAGAAAGAGAAAGAGGGAAAGAGAAAGAGAAAGAGAGATGAGAGGAGAGAGAGAGAGAGAGAGAGAGAGAGAGAGAGAGAGAGGAGAGAGAGAGAAGAGAAAGAGAAAGAGAAAGAGAAAGAGAGAGAGAGAGAAAGAGAAAGAGAAAGAGAAAGAGAAAGAGAAAGAGAAAGAGAGAGAGAGAGAGAGAGAGAGAGAGAGAGAGAGAAAGAAAGAAAGAAAGAACGAAAGAAAGAACGAAAGAAAGAAAGAAAGAAAGAAAGAAAGAAAGAGAAAGAGAAAGAGAAAGAGAAGAGATACAAAGAAAGAAAAAGAAAAAAGAAAGAGAAAAAGAGAAAAAGAAAAACAGACAAGACAAGACAGACAAACAAACCAACCGTAAGCGAATGCGCGAATCGACGCATGAACGAATTACGCCCATGTACGTACGACCGCGGCATGTGCGTGAACGTAACCCCCCCCCCCCCCCCCCCCCCCCGCCGTGAGCGCATCGCCGAATCCATCACCCGAGGCCCGCGCACTCCATCAGCGCATCCCGCGCGTGAAAATGGATTACCTCCTGCGATATCCTTCCTGCCAGGGGGGGGGGAGGGAAGGAGGAGGGAAGGAGAAGGGGGAGAGGAGGAGGGAAGGAGGAGAGGGGGGGAGAGAGGAGGAGGGAAAGAGAAGGGGGAGAGGAGGAGGAGAGAGAGAGGGGGGGGGGGAGGGGAGGAGAGGAGGAGGGAAAGAGAAGGGGGAGAGGAGGAGGGAAGGAGAGGGGGGAGAGGAGGACGGAAGAAGGGAAGGAGGAGAGGGGGGAAAGGAGGGAGGGAAGGAGGAGAGGGGGAAGGAAGGAGGAGAGGGGGGAGAGGAGGAGGGAAGGAGGAAGACGAGGTGGAGAAGGGAGAAAGGAGATGTGGGGGAGAAGGAAGAGATGGGGGAAGAAGAGGAGAAGGAAGAAGGGGGCGTAGGAAGACAAGGGGAAGGGGAAAATAGAGAGGATAGAGTACGAGAGCGAGGACAAAAAGGGAGAGAGAAGAGGCGGAAAGGAGAGACGAAAGGAGAAGGACCCCACCGCCCCCACCCCCACCCCAGGGCACACACGGTAGCCTCCTCACCTGGGGCTTCGCAAGCAATTAACAAACACACCCCGGGACTGATGAAGAAGCATCGTCTGCGTGGTGTGCGCCTCCCGCGTGCTCTCGCCTCTCTGAAATACATCGCAGCATTGCCTTTTTATCGTCACCACCACCTTCATCATCACTGAATTATTACCTGAGCTAATTTCATTGAAACTTTTGAGCATTTAATTCCATCAGCTGGGAATTCCGCTCGCACCTCGCCTTCTTCCTGCACCGGCGCCCGCGGGCCCCAGCAAACAGGAAGAGGCTCCTGCGTCTCGGGAGAGCGCCGGAAAGTTGGGGCGGCTGCCACTTGACGCCCCTCGAGCGGCGGCCGCGGCACAGGCGCCACGCTCGGCGGCGCCCCGCAAACAAGCAATCGCTTCCTTCTGTTGATCGCTAAACAAATCTATTTAATCCCGGAGCGCCAAATAACTCCCGTTTCGCTGGGCAAATACGAGCCGATTTGCGCGGCACGCACACGTAGTTATACAAAATAGGCGAAGCGGCCCGCGAGCGCTGCGCAAACAGCGCCGCCGCCGCCGCGCCCGCCGCCCGTAAGTGAGGGCAAACAGCGCCGCCGCCGCCGCGCCCGCCGCCCGTAAGTGAGGGCAAACAGCGCCGCCGCCGCCGCCGCTTTCGGACGGAGAATAATCAAGGAAAATGTAACGAGCCTCAATCCTCTCTGGCTTTCGAGAGGCGACCTGCATGTTCGCAGACAATAACCAAAACTGATAAATCTTGGCCAGGAATTGACGATAAATAGGTTTATCTCAAACACAACACTGCACACACGCGGACTCGACATGAACAAACACCGGCAGATGCAAATATAATATCATTTCCTAGTATAAAACTCAAGGAACCACAATATAACACGAAAGTCCAACTTAACTGCAAAAGTTATGAGAACGCCAATGTATCCAAATTACAGGAAACTTCATTGTATCTACCTATCTACCCATATATATCTATCTATGTATCTATCTCTCAGACATACGTTCTTGAAGGGGGCGGGGCGGGTGATGGCCACACTTGAATCTAACATCATCACCATCACCATCATCATCATCACCATCACCATCACCCTCATCACCATCACCACCATCACCATCACCACATCCTCCTCCTCCCTCTCCGCCCCCCAACCAGCGCCGGCGGGAGGGATTCGGCGCCGCGGGTTGCGAGCGCCACCCGCGGGGCCTCCGCCGGACACACAAACGGTTGCTCTTTTTTGTGCGTAATACACACGCACTTACATACACATACATATACTTATTTACATGTATGTGTGTACATGTATATATATACAAATACATTTTGTTTAGTTTATATATATATATATATATATATATATATATATATATATATATATATATATATATAATATATATATAAATAATATATATATATATATTATATATATATATAAATATATATATATAAATAATAAATATCTATAAATATATAAACATATATAATTAAATATAAATATATATATATTTATATACAAATACATACACATATATAATTAAATATATATATATACATATATATATATATATATATATATATATATATATATATATATATATATATATATGAATGTGCGCGCACACACAATGTTCCGCACAGCAACCCTGGACCAAAAAAAGGTTAATCTTTAAATCTAATATGACAGCCCATTTACTGCTCATCAATTACGGCGCAATTACAAAAACAATTAAGAATAATGACCCAGCTGACTGCGGTCAAGGCCTTAATAAACTCGTTCCAAATTACTTTTCTTAAGCTGTAAATTAACTACTGGGTCTGCTTTTTTTTCCACTTTTGGTGATGACTGGCGATGGTGGTGATGGTGATGATCATGGTAATGATGATGATGATGGTGGCAGAGATTTTGATAGTGAAGATAATATCAGTGATAATATCCAAGAATCAAATAATAACAATAACAATAACAATAACAATAATTATAATTATTATTATTATAATAATAATAATAATAATAATAATAATAATAATAATAATAATAATAATAATAATAATAATAATAATAATAATAATAATAATAATAATAATAACAACAACAACAACAACAACAACAACAACAACAATAATATTATTATTAATAATAATAATAATAATAATAATAATAATAATAATAATAATAATAATAATAATAATAATAATAATAAATGAAAATCATAATTGCCAATGAATTCATAATCTTTGGTTATCGACAGACTAACAATTAAAAAGTAGAAACAAACAAACAAACAAACACGGAAATGCCTGAACCACAAAGCCATAAGAACCGCAAACACAAACATATCCCACCCCCTCCCTTCCCCATTCCTCCGCCCCCCTCTGCTCCCCTACTTCCTCTATGTACCTTCCTTCCGCCCGTTAGATAAACAACAGCAACAAACAACAATAAACACCAAACTACAACAAAAACAACAATAAACACCAAACTACAAAAACTACAAAAAACGATAACACCAAATTACAAAAAATACAACAACAAAAACAAACACCAAACTACAACAAAAAACAATAAACAAACTGCAGCAAAAAACAACAATAACCACCAAACTACAACAAAAACAATAAACACCAAACTACAACAAACACCAACATCAACAACACAAACAAACAAACAACAATGATGACCATGATAACTCTGCTTCTGTTTAATCCTCCCACACACACACACCCCTCCACCCCCCCCCCCCTCTCATTCCCGACGCCGCGGGTGCGATAATGTGACGGAAAAGAGTCACGCCCATCAATCACGCCCATCACGCCCGCCGCTAACACACGCACGCACCCCCGCTTTGTTTACAGAGAGGTGACAGCCACGCGGACGCACGCCGCCGATCACCGCCGCCGCACGCCCACAAAGGCCGCCGCTACGCCCATCACAAGCACGTGTTTGGGTGTGCGTACGGCAGACAGAGAGGCGAAACAATTCACGAATCCTTTCAGAGCTAAAAACAAACAAAAACCGATTTCAAACCACGCCGATCACCTCAATCCAAAAAAAAAAATAAATAAAATAAAAACATATCCGTCTATCCCTACCCCCCCCCCCCAAAAAAAAAAAAAAAAAAAAAAAAAAAACACCACACGACACGCCACTGTTTCTCCCCGTCAACATCCCCGCCCCTACGCCCCAACGCAGAGGCGCGGGCGTGAAAAGCAAGACGCGAGGTGGCCAGCCAAGCGCGAACGGGGGCGGAGGCGGAGCGAAAAGCGACGCACGACAATAATAACGAACTTAATAATCATATATAATAAATAGTAATAATAATAGTTACTAAATTTGAAGACAAGATCAACCTAATAACAACAATAATCAAATAAAAGAACTGTGAACTCTCGACAATTAAATTACAGAACTATTGAGAATCATCAAATGAACAGACAACTAACAATAGCAAAAACCCAAGAAAAAAAAATAATCATAAACCCAAAGAACTATCAACAATAACAATTAAACCAAAGACCCACCAGTAATAACTAGACGAGCACCGAAGAAAAAAAAACATTACAGACTAATAATAATGAAAACAACACTCACCAAAACAAACAAATAAACAAATGATATAAAATAAAAATAAAAACTGATACTACCAATCTCCCTAATCCCTGGAAGAACACACGGACATCTAACACACACAAACAACAGCGAGAACAATAACCAATTTAACGGCCAATTAACACCACCAACAACCGCCCCGTGAACGAACGCCAGAGAACAACACACGCTGACAATAACGACATTAACCCGAAGGACAATTCACGATAACGAATCTCTGCCACAACCCTAAAGGAGCGTTGGCGACTTAATGGATAATTTCTTCATTAAAGTAATAACTTTGCGGGACAAAAAAGTTCAGGATCAAAATCGAAATTCCAATCGTTCTTTTCTCCAATCAATGAAATGAAAGGTTATCGTCGCAGCTATTTGAGAATATATACAATAGTAATAAAGTTATCACAAAATATTAATGATAGCAATAACAATGGTAATGACATTGATAAAAGTGATGTTAACAATAATAACCATATCAATTATTACCAACCACAGCACAATCATTACAATATATTATCATCATCATCATCACAATAATAATAATAATAACGATAACAATAATAATAATAATAATAATAATAATAATAATAATAATAATAATAATAATAACAATAGCAATAACAATAATAACAATAATAACAATAATAACAATAATAACAATAATAACAATAATAACAACAACAACAACAACAACAACAATAATAATAATAATAATAATAATAATAATATCAATAAATAAATAAATAACAAAAAATAATAATAATAACAATAATAAAATAATAAAATGATAAAATAATAAAATAATAATAATAATAATAATAATAATAATAATAATAATAACAATAATAACAACAACAACAACAACAATAATAATAATTATTATTATTATAATAATAATAAATAAATAACAATAACAATAATAATAATAATAACAAATAAATAAATAAATAAATAAACATAAATAAATAGATTAATTAATCAATTAACCAGTAACAATATTAATAACAATAACAAAGAAAATGAAAATGAAAATAAAATAAATAGAAATAAAAACAATAACAAAAGTAACACCAACAGCAAAAACCACCAAAACCATCACCGAGAATAACAATAACGTCGATACACCCAATAAAATGCCCATTGGCCATCGCAAACGAGTACAGGAAATTGCAGAAGCTCAAGAAAGAGAGAGAGAGGGAAAAAATGACGATAAAAAGCATAAGAACTCAAAAAAAGGAGAAAAAAAAGTATCCAAAAAATATAATTGTTTACTCTTCGAACTTCCTGTGAAGCTGAGGCTGACGGAGGCAATTGGGCGAGACGGGCGGCGAGAATGGGCGGGGAATGGGCGGCGAGGAGAGGCGGGGAGGCGGGGAGGCGGAGAACCAAGAACCGAAACAGAGGACCGAGTTGAGGACGGAGAGCCAGGGAGATGAGTAAATGAGTTCAGAGGACTGTGAGTGTAAGCCATGATTCGTAAACGGCAGACGACATGAGTAAGCGAGTGAGAGGAAAAAAGTGAGGAAGATGAGTAAATAAGTTCAAGGAGATTGAGTAAACGAGCGAGAAAACGCAGATCGAGGGAGGATAAGTATATACGAGCCAGGAAAAAGTGAGTAAATAACGTAGATAAAGACAAGAGCAACTGAGTAAATAAGCTTGGAACCTCGCGAACCACTCATGAGTCAGGCGGCACCAAAGCGAGGAACCAAGACAGGAAGCGAGTCAAACGGGGAGCCATAATGGAACCGAACGAGAGAACAGAGCAACCCGAAGAACCATGGCCGAAGAACCGGGGAACCGAATCGACATGACCGGGACGAAGAAAACAAATCGAACCGCTGTTTTTTTTCTTTTTCTTTTCTTTTTTCCTTTTTTTTTGTCTTTTCTTATCCTGCAACGAAGGATTCCTGACCGAAGATTTGAGAGCATTCCTTTCTTTCTTTCTTTCTTCCCTTCCTCCCTCCTTCCTTGTCTCCTTCTCTCCCTCCTCCTTCCTACCCTCCCTCCCTCTCTCCCTCCTCTCCTACCCTCTCTCCCTCTCTCCCTCATCTCCTACCCTCCCTCCCTCTCTCCCTCCTCCCTTCCTACCCTCCCTCCCTCTCTCCCTCCTCCTTCCTACCCTCCCTCCCTCTCTCCCTCCTCCTTCCTACCCTCCCTCCCTCTCTCCCTCCTCCTTCCTACCCTCCCTCCCTCCCTCCTGCAAATTCCCCCCTGAAGCCTCTGACCCATACACCCTATTCCCCCCCTCCTGACCCCAACCCCCTTACCCTTCCCTATTCCCCTCCTATTCCCCCCCCCCCCCCCGCCAGGATAACTTGCAAGACACCCAGCGTTGAAATCACTTTCCTCTCTGTGCCTTTCCGGAGAAGAGAGATAAACTCATCCCGCCCCGTAACCAAAGAGAAACAATAATCACTGATAAAAAACAAATAAAGAAAAAAACATTGTTGAAATAATAATAATTATTATAATAATAATAATAATAATAATAATAATAATAATAATAATAATAATAATAATAATAATAATAATAATAATAATAATAATAATAATAATAATAATAATAACAATAATAATAATAATAATAATAATAACGATAACGATTATGGTAATGATTGTCACTGTAATAGCAATAGCAACAATAACAGTAATGGTGGTAGTAGTAGTAGCAATAATAGTAGTAATCATCATCATCATTATAATTATAATAATTATTATCAAGAAAAAATTTAAAAACAAAAACAAAAACCAACAAAAGAAAACAAAAGGAAACAAGACACCCAACACAAAAACCAACAAAACACCAACCACAAACAAACAACCAAACAAACAAACAGACCCGCTCCGAGGACCCGAGCGCAGCCGCCCATCAATCCCCCCTACACCCCCACCCCAACCCCCCCACCCCCGATAATAAGGCGAGTGGTCAGCGCATGAAAAATGTCGGAGGCAAACGATACCCCCAATCACCGCCGTTGGTTGTTTGGACAGGGGGGGGGGGGGGGGGGGGACGCGCGCCTGTGATTGCGCGATTTATGATGGCGCGATGGCGTGACTCGGGATTGAGTGATGGCGTGAACTGTGAGGCGTGATTGCGTGATTTGTGATTGTGTGATTTGTGATTGTGTGATTAGTGATAGTGTGATTTGTGATTGTGTGATAAGTGATTGTGTGATTGTATGATTAGTGATTGTGTGATTAATGATTGTGTGATAGTGTGATCTGTGATTGTGTCATAGCGTGATCTGTGATTGTGTGATTGGGTGATTTGTGATAGCGTGATTGAGTGATACAATGATTGTGAGAATGTTTGTGTGATTGAGTAAATTGTCACTTTTTGATTCGTGATTCTATGATTGAGCGACTTGTGATTGTGCGACTGACTGTGTGTATGGGAGGAGGAGAAGGGTGTTGTCCGTCCGTGTGTGCGAGTGTGCGTGCAAGTGTGCGTGCGTGTGCGTGTGCGTGTGCGTGTGGGTGTGCGTGTGCGTGTGCGAGCGAGCTGTCGGTTTTATTTACAGTCATGTGACATTTTCTGGAGTGTGGTCAGGTTTCTATGTCTTTTTTTAAATCTTTCTCTAGGCATCCGGCGACACTCAGAGCCGACGAGAGAAAGTTTCTTAAGATATATAAACTTTTACTCTTCCCGTGCATGAAGGAAGAGGAAGAGGAGGAGGAGGAAAAAGGTGGGAGGAGGAGGAGGAGGAGGAGGAGGAGGAAAAGGAGGAGGAGGAGGAGGAGGAGGAGGAGAAGGAAGAGGAGGAGGAGGAGGAGGAGCAGGAGGTAGGCGGAGGAGGAGGAGGAAGGGGAATATGAGGAGGAGAAATAGAAGAAGAAGAGGAGGAGGAAGAAGAAGAAGAAGAACAAGAACAAGAAGAAGAAGAAGAACAAGAAGAAGAAGAAGAACAAGAGGAAGAAGAAGATGAAGAGGAAGAGGAAGAAGAGGAGGAGGAGAACAAGAACAAGAACAAGAACAAGAAAAATACTAACAATGAGAAACCATGCACATATTTTCATTTCAAAAAATAAAACAAAAAATAAATCAAATAAAAGCCACTAAACTACAAAGCCAGCGAAACGAGCGCCTCGAAACCCCGATTCCCGGACAATTAAAACCTCCCGCCGGAAGCCCCTCGTTTCCTGCCCGCTGCAGATTAGCGATTAATAAATCCTCGTCTCGTTAAGTGCAAGGGGTGGTCGGGAGGACCGGACACACGATGACCGGCCGGCCGACCGACTGACCAACAAACCAACCAACCAACCGACGGACCGACCAACAAAACAACCAACAAACCAACCGACCGACCGACCAACCAACCAACCGATGGACCAACAAACCAACCGACAAACCAACCAACCGACCAACCAAAAAACCAACCGACCGACCGACCAACCAACCAACCGACGGACCAACAAACCAACCGACAAACCAACCAACCGACCAACCAAAAAACCAGCCGACCGACCGACCGACCAACCAACCGACAAACCGACTAACCGACGGACCGACAAACGAACAAACAAACCGACCGACCGACTGACCAACCAGCCAACCGACAAACCAACTAACCACCCGACCACCCGACCGTCCGGCTGGAACACGTAACACCAGTAGCGCGCGCGTGAGACTTAATAATTCGCCCAAAAGGGCAATTTGCGCTTACCTAATTCGCACATTAATTGTCGTCGCTAATTGTTTTTTTTTATCAACTACCCCTTATCATCCATCACATAAATGTCTGTAATCAATATTCAACATGACCTACTTTCTGAGTTTACAATCTAAATAAAAATAAACAAATAAATAAGCAAAAAAATCAATAAAATCAATAAAAAAAATAGAAATGAAAACTATGCCTTTCTCATCACACACAAACCACACACACAAAAAAAACTAAAACTTATAATCCCAATTACAATACACACACACACACACAAAAAAAATCTACACGTACCCCCCCCCCCTTACAACACAAAAAAAAGTGAATTAAAACGTACTCACACTCACAACACCCCCCCCCCGCCCCCAACAGTCACACCAAGGTTGCATCCCCCAATATAAACAATACACAGCGTGTCATTTGCAACTGACACTAATACACGTACTTCTCACACTGCAATGCAACGACCCAACGACACGACTTTCACCATCAAAGACATGGCGATAAAAAAGGGTTGACCTTATTCTTATTGATTTTTTTTTTTTTTTCGTCTGAAATTAGGTAATTCGCTTATCTTTTTTTTCCGGACACTCTGGTATAATCCGATATACTCATGGACGAATGATAATAATAATTGTTTAAAATATATACATCACGGGAACGTTATTTGTCTTGATCTCTGACTCAATTACAGTTTCTTGTTGTTGCTGTTGTTGTTGTTTTTTAGAAATTAAAAGCAACACCAACAGGAGCGTTCAATCATCATCAACATCATCATCATCATAATAATAATAATAATTATAACAATAATGATGATAATAATAACGATACCAACAACAACAACAATAACAATCACAACAATAATAATAATAACAACAACAAAAACAATAATAATAATAATAATAATAATAATAATAATAATAATAATAATAATAATAATAATAATAATAATAATAACAACAACAATAATATTTATAATACTACATAAAACAAAACAAAAAAAACGATAAGAAAAAGAAAAAGAGAAGAATAAAAGAATAACGCCCACACCGACACCAACAGAAAACACACGCCGCCACACGCCCACGCAAGCCCCAAACAACAAACCGAAACAAACACACACACGGCCGCTTCACCGTTGCCAGATCCCGGCGCCGGACATTCCCTTCCTTCAAGACCCGGCCGGCGATCTTGAAGACTTTTTTCTTGTACTCTTTATTGTTCGTTTTCATGGATTGTTCTCGTAAAAAAAAAAACATTGCAATGTAATTCGCTTATAAATAGCAACGCACATCTTAAACTTGGCTAAAGTGTGATTTTTTTTTATCTGAATAAGTTAGATGTCAATGATCACTACCATTATCATCACTGCTATCATCATCAAGGTCATTATGGTTACGAATATCATTACCATTACAATCTTTATTAGTATCATTAATACAATTACCATTATTACTTCATTTTACAACCATTATCATCACTATTCCAAACATATTTTCCCATACCTCACTGTAATCTTTATATATCATTACCTTCAATATCAATGTCAATTTCCTATATCTATCATAACTCATTTCACTATACATCATCATCCTTATAATCATCATCATCATCATCATCATCATTATAGTCATCATTATAACCATTATCACTATAGTCATCCTTATTACCATTACCATTACCATTATCACAGAAAGAGGGCGAGATTACTTGTCATTACGAGACCCGCGCCCTCCCTACGCGACATGGCTTTAATTATTTGCAAAACGCGATCCGTTGCCGCTCCACCGCCCGCCTCAACATTGCAACACGACAAGGACGCGTCACACACATTCCGGACGACCGCTCGAAAGTAAGCCAAAGAAAAACAAAAAGAAATAGAAAAAAAAGTTAAAAAAAAAAAAAAATCCGACATGACACTCTGCGAATATACTTTTCGGAGGCGGGAAAAAATCACCATTCCGCTAATAGCCACGCCAGGGAAAAAAAAGAAAGAAAAAGAGAGAGAGAAAAAAACAGGGGTTTACTACTTGTCACACGGCGAAAATTCGGCCGGTTCTCAGCACGTCCGCGGCTATTTGTTTTTGCGATTTCTCCGTTGTGGGAGAGGGACGGGATCCGTAGAACAAGAGGCGCTCGCTCTGCTTCTCCTCGTAAAGGCATCGAGGACCTCCAGTTTGCATGCAAGCGTGTGCGTGTGTGTGTTTGTGCGTGTGTGAATATGTATGTGTGCGTGTGCGTGTGCGTGTGCGTGTGTGTGTTTGTGCGTATGTGCGTGTGTGAACATGTATGTGTCCATGCGCGTGTGCGTTTGAGTGTCTACCTTTGTCCGCATGTGGGTGAGTAAGTCTGCGTGTTTGGCCGCTCGTGCGCG
Source organism: Penaeus vannamei (assembly GCF_042767895.1). Taxonomy (NCBI): domain Eukaryota; kingdom Metazoa; phylum Arthropoda; class Malacostraca; order Decapoda; family Penaeidae; genus Penaeus; species Penaeus vannamei. The sequence continues at coordinate 20,819,041 of NC_091589.1, forward strand.
CTGGCACGGCCGGACTCCAAGGCGTTCGCATGTGCCTGCCCCGAGTGCCTGGACGGACGTGCAGTTTGCGTGCAGCGTCCGCGCGAGTCCGGGGGGCGAGGGGTCTCCGCACATGTGTTCCCAGCCTTTGGCACGGCATGACTGAATCAACCAGAGTAGGGAAGGAAACATAATAAATGAAAGGAAAAGGCAAGCCAAAGGCACCCCGGCGCCTGCTGCCGCCCGCGTCCTCGGCCGGGCGGGTCCGGCGGCGAAGGCGAAGCAATCTGCGTCCCGCCTTCCCCGGCGCCGGACTCGACGCCGTGTCCGCACGACTTGGCCCGCCCAAAAACCAAGGCAAAACCAGTGCTTGAATCTGCGACAGGGCGAGCGCCCACCCAAGACAATGGGCCCTGACCCACAACCGCGGGCGTGACTCCATTACTCAACTTACCTCCTCTTGGTCGTCGTGGGCGGGAGGCTGGTCGTCATGGTATGGGCGGCTGCAGCGGCTGCCGCCGCAGCAGGAAGGGGCGTTGGTGTGGCCAGCACCTGGTGATGGGCGGCGGGGGCGGTCATGCTGCCCCCGGAGAGGCCGCCCACCCCGGATCCCACGCCCATGTAAGCCCCCGAATAGGCCCCGGCGTAGGCGTACATGATTGGCAAGTGTGGGGGAGAAGACAGAAAAAGGACTGAGGTACACACACAAACACGCGCGTGCGCACACCGGCTCACGCAACACTACGGCCTGGTCATTGTATCCGCTGGCCGGCCGGAGACACTGCCAAGACCTGGCGTCTTCTGCACTTCACACTCTTTACACACTTCTTTTTATTACTCTCTTCTGCTTCTCACACTGCAATCACCTTTTCTCTTTCTGCGTATAAAATAATTTCTCCTTTTCGATCAACACACTTCCATAGTCTCTCAAAATGGCCTTTATAAAAATGCCTCCAAGACCTTAACTAATTTTCTCACGGAAGATAACACAGGTGTCTTTCCCTTATGAGGAAAAAAAATACGATGAACTCACTTAGCACTTTCTTCCCTCCTTCGGAAAACACAATACCGCCGACCTTCCTGAAAACCGTCTCTCAAGTCTTCTATTCGAACTTAAAAAAAAGGCACTCACAGTTTTCTCGATTTCAAAAAAACACCAAAAGCTATTTTCCTGAATTTTTCCTCATCTCACCAACTGCACCTTATTGTGATTTCCTTTGCAACACAAACCACTGCGTTCATCTAATGCACAGAAGGAGAGGGAAAAAAAACAAAATTAATTACCACAATAACAAAAGAACCTTACGAGAGACGACAAAAAAGTCATAAATACTTCGAGAACGTCGTTGTCTGTTTTCTTTTATTTTCTTTTTTATTCACGATGCATAAAAAAATCCGGAAACAAAAACAGCTATTCTTTTTCTCTCGATTTTTCCCCCAAGCCGAGCTGCACAAAAATCCCAAACGAAAAAGTTCTTCTTCTTCTTCTTCTGCTTCTTCATAAATACACAAAAAAAGTTACGAAACCAAAATATCCGTCTAATTGTCTTCCATCGACCTATTTCTCCTTATTATTCAAAACCGAAGTGCACCCCAGTCTCCTCGCCCACAAAAAAAAGGCGAAGCTTTCTCGATGCGACCAGCTTCGGCGGAGCACTAAGCCCGCGCGACGCCGCCCACGGACCCAGGCTCACCGGTCCCCCAAGCACACGCTCCCTTGACTCAGCGATCGCCTACTTTTCTGAACGCATACGTCTTCCTATTTTAGCTCTGCCACGGTAATTATCAGCGGGCGGAGGAACTCGGATGCTGACACACTTCACACACACACATACGCACACAAATTCACGCATATATATATACTCACATACTCACATACACACGCACACACACACACGCACACGCACCATGTTCAGCGCCGAGCCATGCTTTAAAACGGCCAATGTATCATTAGCGTTCCCACGTTACGCATAATGAGCCCGGCGACAGTGCACCGCGGTGGCGTTTCCATCTCACTGGCGACACTGGGTGCGATACTGAGGGAGAGGGGGAGAGGGGGAGAGGGAGAGGGAGAGGGGGAGGGAGAGGGAGACGGAGAGGGAGGGGGAAGGGGAAGGGGAAGGGGAAGGGGATGGGGAGAGGGGGAGAAAAGAGAGAGAAAAGAAAGAGAGGGGGAGAGACAAAGCCAAAAGAGGAGAAAGGTACACTTAAAGAGCTAAAGGCAGCCAGAGAGACACGCACACAAACACACACACACACACCATACATACAGACCGAGACAGAGAACCCGAGAGAACCAATCGCGTGAAATGAGGGGGTTCTGTCGCACCGCTACACAGGCTGAGGAGGAGGAGGAGGAGGAGGAGGAGGAGGAGGAGGAGGAGGAGGAGGAGGAGGAGAAGGAGAAAGAGGAGGAGGAGGAGGAGGAGGAGGAGACGACGACGAAGGAAGAGGAGGAGGAGGAGGAGGACCCGGAGGAGGAGGAGCAGGAGGAGGAGGAGGAGGAGGACGACGACGAGGGGGAAGAGGAGGAGAAAGAGGAGGAGAAGGAGGAGGAGGAGGAGGAGGAGGAGGACGACGACGACGACGAGGGGGGGAAGAGGAGGAGGAGAAGAAGGAGAAGAAGGAGGAGGAGGAGAAGAAGAAGAAGAAGAAGGGACGAAGGCGACGTCCACGCCCAAATTGCCACATCGTAAGAAAAAGAAAAAAAAGAGATCGCGGTCCGCTCCCGCTAACGCCAACCGCAGACACATTTCCACATCATGAATAAGAAGTCGCGGAAAGGAAAAAAAAAAAAATAAAAAAAAAAGATAGAAGATCGGAAAATAAAAAAATGAGATAAAATATACAAGAAATATACATCAGTGCCTCATTTTTTTTTTCTACACTACGTCGATACTTTCCCTGCCAGGTCGATCGTGACAGATTTGTTCTGGTTGGAGAAGATTGGTCAGAAGGGGAGGGGAAGGGGTGGAGGTGGAAGGGGAAGGGGAAGGGGTGGATTGAAGGGGAAGGGGAAGGGGTGGACTGAAGGGGTGGAGGTGGAAGGGGAAGGGGAGGGGGTGGATTGAAGGGGAAGGGGAAGGGGTGGACTGAAGGGGTGGAGGTGGAAGGGGAAGGGGAGGGGGTGGATTGAAGGGGAAGGGAAGGGGAAGGGGTGGATTGAAGGGGTGGAGGTGGAAGGAGAAGGGGTGGAGGTGGAAGGGGTGGATTGAAGGGGTGGAGGTGGAAGGGGGAAGGGGTGGATTGAAGGGGTGGAGGTGGAGGGAAGGGATGGAGGTGGATGGAAGGATCGGGTGGAGGGAAGGGAAGGGGTGGAGATGGAGGGAGGGGGATCGGTAAAGGGACAGGAAGGGGTAGAGGGAAGTGATGCAGGTGAATGGAAGGGGATCGGGTGGAGGGAAGGAAAGGACTGGAGGGAAGGGAAGGAGTAGAGGGAAGAGAGGAAAAAGAGGGAAAGGAAAAAGGGAGTTCCTAAAAGGGACGAGATGGGGGAGGAAGGGAAGAAAACAGAGGGGGGGAGAAGAATGGACATGGAGCAGAGGACCAAAGGGGGAGGGAAGGGGAAGAGAGAGGAGTGCTGGGGTAAGAGGGAGAAAGGGAATAGTAGACAGATGAAGAGAAGGGAAGAGGTGGAGCTAAGGATGAAGAGAAGGTAAAGGAAGGGGGAAGGAGACGAGGAAGAGTGAGAAGAGAGGAGAGAGGCGGAGGGAGGGAACAGACAGAAAAGGAAACGGAAGACAAGGAGTGCAGAAATAGACAGTCTCTAAGGCCGAAAACAACAATCAAATATAGAGGAGAGAGAGGAGAAAAGGAATAGAAGGAGAGGTAGAGGGTGGAAAGGGAATCAGAAGAGAAAAAGCAGAGATAAAATGTTGTCAAGAGGTCAATAACAGGGGGAGGAAGGGAGACAAAGAGGGGAGTGACGGACTGAGGTAAGATGGGAAGGAGGAGAAAGAAGAGGTAGAAAGGGAGGAGAAAAGGAAAGGAGGGAGAACCGGAGAAAGGGAGGAAGGAAAAGTGGAGAGAGGAAGGGAGAAAGGGCCAGACAAAAGAGAAAGAGACGAGGGAGGTAGGAAGGGAGGGGAGGAAGAGGAGAGAATGAAGATTGGAAGGAGGGAGGGAGAGGGAAGGTAGAGGTTGGAAATTGGTAAACATAGGTAGCGAGGAGATAATATTCCTCCACGTGCTAATCCTGAGGTGGCGAAAGGGGGAAGAAAGGAGGGGAAAAGATAGAGAGGAAGAGGAGGAGAGGGGAAAAGGCTCAACAAAGGAGAATGGGGTAAAGAGGGGAGGAAGGGGAGAGACGGTGGGGGAGGAGGGGACGGATGGGAGGGGCACCACCTGTCCATCACAACTGTTCCCTTAGCAAACTGGTAGTACACGCAGGCCAGTTGATGGCAGGGGGAGAGGGGGCAGAGAGGGGGGGGGAGAAGGGATCAATACTGTTAGCACTTATTACCGTCATCCTTATTTACAAAGACCAAGCGCCCCTAGCCTCCCCCCTACCCCCTCCACCCCCACCCCACCACAACGGGCCCCTTGCTTGTCTCTGCCGTTCCTTTCGCTGCGTCCCGTGAGTATTCCGACATGAGGGTCAAACACAGGACATGTACGTAAGATTCTTCCATCCTCGTGTTTCCTTACACTCACCCATACATACGCACACATACGCGCTCTGACTGACTGACTTACTGGACTAAGTCTGCCCCCCCCCCCCCCCTCTCTCTCTCTCTCTCTCTCTCTCTCTCTCTCTCTCTCTCTCTCTCTCTCTCTCTCTCTCTCTCTTTCTCTCTCTCTCTCTCTCTCTCTCTCTCTCTCTCTCTCTTTCTCTGTAACTATTTCTATCTCTGTCTCAGTCTCCATCCCTCCCTCTCCCCACATTCCCTCCTCATTCACCCCTAACGGCAGGACTCCCACGGCACATATCAGATTGACTTACAACTTTTAACAGCAATTCACTTCACAAGAGCATACCGCGCAGGTTAAGCCGAGTCATCCAACCTCACGTCTATCTGGACACATCCATCCATCACTCACTCACTCGGTCATTCACTCGCACACTCATTCAATCGTCTACTCACTCCCGGATTTATCAACTCATACGGTACACACACATGTATAAATTTTAGAAAAATACATAAACTCTAATACAAATATATATATATATATATATATATATATATATATATATATATATATATATATATATATATATATATATATATATATATATACATATATATATATATATATATATATATATATATATATATATATATATATGCAAATCAAAATACAATTACACACATGCACACAAACACAGACACAAATACACACCCACACCCACAGACAGGCAGGGACACTCCCCCACAGATCCTCCCCCCCACCCCCCACCAACACATAAAACAAAACACGAATAATAATGAAAAAAAAGAGAAAAAAAAACACAGGGGCCCAAACACAACTACCACACCTGAGCTCCGCGTCCCCCTGTGTTCCCTCCACGGGGCGAGCGCGGCCAGTGACCTGCGACCCGGGGGGGGAGGGGCCGAAGAGGAGCCACGAGTCAAAACATATCTACCAGCTCCCTTGTAAGGCTCGCTCCGTGCCCTCCGGACAGGCGAATGGGATGAATGGGAGAACACGAGCGAGTGGCCGTCCGGGCGACCGCGGCGATATGTTCTCTGTCTGCCTCTGTTTCCCTTTCTGTGTGTCTCTATCTCTTTCTCTCTATTCTCTTTGCCTCTCTCTGTCTATTTCTCTCTATTTTTCTCTGTCCGTTTTCCTCCTTCCCCCTGTCTCTATCTCCTGAATGCCGGGCGACCCACACCTGCCGATGCCCCATACCCCCCGGAGCGCCCATCCTCACCA
>NC_091589.1:20829893-20832393 GCF_042767895.1 Penaeus vannamei
TTTGCCCTTCTCCTCATCCGTTCTCTTCCCTTTCTTCTCCTTTTACCCTTCCCTTTCCCTCGCCCTCTTCCGTTCTCTTCCCTTCCTTCTCCGTTTCCCTCTCCCTCTCCTTTTATCCTTGCCCATCCCTCACCCTCTCCCGTTCTCTTCCCCTCCTACACCCGCGTCCTCTCCCTCCCCTGCCTCCCCCCCTTCCCCCTCTCGCACCTGAGGACGTGTCGGCCGATGGCATGACCAAAGGGCGGCCTCGACAATGACAATCGCACATACTCATACAAGCGGCCAATGTATTCTGTGCATCATAACACGACTGGGTCAGACCACGTGAAATTTATCGTCCGGTGTCATACAATGCCGTGCTGTCCTCACGCGACCCCCACCCCCCACTTCCTCCTTCCCCCCCCCTTTCTCCTCTTCTCTCCATCCCTTACTACTCTGCCCCTTCCCTTTCCCTCCCCCTCCCCCTCCCCTCCATCAGCCCTCAAACATTCCCTCACACACCTTCTTGGCCAGCAAGAGTTCTCTCACTCTCGTTCCTTTCTCATCCCCCCCCCCCCCCCCACTCATTCTTTCACTCGCTCACTTGCTCGCTCGCTCACTCACGCTCACTCACTCGGTCGCTCACTCACTCACTCACTCGTTCACTCACTCGCTCACTCACCCACCCATACGGTCACTCATCCACTCGCTCACTCACCTACTCACTCACTCACCTACTCACTCACTCACTCGCTCACTCACTCACTCACTCACTCACTCACTCACTCGCTCACTCGCTCGCTCACTCACTCACTCACTCACTCGCTCGCTCGCTCGCTCATTCACTCACTCACCGACCCACCCACCTTCACAACCCCCGGAAGCCCCCATCCATCCACCCACACCTCTCCAAACATCCAATTATTACGAGAGAGAGAGAAAAAAAAATGACGTAATGAACGGGAGAGAGAAAAAAATAATCCCCGATGAGTTATCAAATACTCCCTTTTTTATAGAATTTCCGCGTAATTAGTGTTTAATTAATCCGCGGCCGCTGTGTTGCTGCTCGCCCCGTCAGAAGTCAGGGATAAGGATTGCAAATGATTCAGTTGAGGAGGCAGGGCTGTCAACCGTGCAATCAATGCGCCGAAACACGCAACCGGGGGGGGGGAGGGGGTAGAGGAAGGGAGGGGGAGGGAGGGGGAGAGGAAGAGGATGAGGGAGAGGGAGAAAGGGAAAGGAGTTAAGGGAGGGAGGAGGGAGGGATACACACACACACACACACACACACACACACACACACACACACACACACACACACACACACACACACACACACACACACATATATATATATATATATATATATATATATATATATATATATATATATTATATATAAAGAGAGAGAGAGAGAGAGAGAGATGAGAAGAGAGAGAGAGGAGAGAGAGAGAGAGAGAGAGAGAGAGAGAGAGAGAGAGAGAGAGAGAGAGAGAGAGAGAGAGAGGGAGGGGAGAGAGAGAGAGAGTGCGAGAGAGAGAGAGAAAGAAATTAAAACTGACAACAAAAATTAATAAAGAGCAAGAGGAGAATTGCGTAGGGTGATAATACAGGGAACAAGACGCGGGGGAAGGGAGCAGCACGGCGAGTTGAATGCCACGCTCGGCTCCCCTTGCTTCCCCCGCCCTCTCACTCTCGCTCTCACTCTCTCACTGTCTCCCTCCCTCCCCCCTCTCTCTCCCTCTCTCTCCCCCCCCACTCTATTTCTCTTTTTCTTTCTCTCTGTCTGTCTGTCTGTCTCTCTTTCTCTTTTTTCAACCTTCCCATCGCTGTCTCTCTATATCTACCTAGGATTAACACGTTTCAATTGCTTCCTTCCTCCTCCTCCTCGTCATCCTCTAACGTACGACTAATATCCGGCAGTATTGTATGGCCAACATCTGATCTACAAGCCTGCCTCCCCTTTCCCCTCCCCCTTTTCCCTTCCCTTCTCTCTTTGCTTTTCTTATTCACTTCTCTCCTCTTCCCTTTCTGCGCTTCCCTTCGAAGGACACCCCATCTCTCTCTTTCCTGCTCCTCTCTCCGTCTGTCTCCCTCTCCCTCTCTCCCACATCCTTTCCCTCCTCTCCCTCTCCCTCTCTCCCACATCCTTTTCCTCCCTCTCCCTATTCCCCCCTATCCATCTTTCCTCCAACCCGCTCCCACCTCCCCCGCCACACCCACCCATCACCCCAACCCCCAACCTCCAACCCTCAACCCCACCCCCAACCCCCCAGCCGTCTGCGTTTAATTGCCGAGGGTTTGAAATTATCTGGTGTTTGCTCGGTATGCAGCAAGAGGGCCCGCATCACTAACGAGTTGTTTAATAAAGACGAGCATAAAACCCGCCCCGTTCGGCTAACTACCCGACGTCACGAATCCGCACGAGGCCGCCCTGCCTGCCGGTCATCCTGCTCCCGTTGGCCTGTTTACTTTTTTTTTTTTTTATCCATAGATCTATATTCATATTCATGTAATCATC
>NC_091589.1:20839893-20859893 GCF_042767895.1 Penaeus vannamei
AGAAAGAGGATCGGACAGGAGAGAAGTCAAGAAAAAGCCAAAAGGAGACGAGCGACGAGCCATGCGAGGCCGCTACCCGATGCCCATCAAACCCGCCGGAGTTCGAATAAAACATGAGGCGCCGCCATCGAACACCAATCCTCCCCTCCACCTCTTCACCTGTCCCCTCCTCTCCCCTCCACCTCTTTCTTTTCCTCTCCCCCTCTCCCTCACTAACTTCACCCCCCTCCACCTCTTCCTCATCCCTCTCCTCTCCCCTTGTAACATTCCACCTCTTTCTTATCCTCTCCCCCTCTCCCTAAATCCATTCCCCTCCGCCTCTTCCTCCTCATACCTCTCCTCTCCTCTTCCCTCTCCTCTCCACCTCTCTATCACACTAACTCCATTCCCCTCCACCTCTAACTCCTCCTCCTCTTCTCCCACTCTCCCCTCTCCTGTCCCCCTCTACCTTTCCACATCTTCCTCTCCCCCCTCTCCTCACTACCTCCTTTCCCCTCCACCTCCCCACCATCTCCCCCGCCCTCCCTCCCTGCCCCCCTTCCCTCCAACGCCAAGATTCGCCCTTCTCTCTAGCCTCCTTCCGTAGGGTCTCTGGCGCGCGTGTGCCTTGGTTCCCAGCATAAAATAAATAATAATAATTAAGTAAAAAGAGCGAAAGCGGACGAGACGAAAGACACCCCCCAGCCATCCCCCCCCCCTCCGCCTGTCGCTCTTACCTGCGCTGCTAATAAACCGCCGCATCGAATGGGAGCAACGAGACGGGAAAACAGAACAAAAAATAATCATAAAAAATCTCTCTCTGTCTGTCTCTCTCTCTCTCTCTCTCTCTCTCTCTCTCTCTCTCTCTCTCTCTCTCTCTCTCTCTCTCTCTCTCTCTCTCTCTCTCTCTCTCTCTCTCTCTCTCTCTCTCTCTCTCTCTCTCTCTCTCTCACTTCCTTCCTTCCTCCTACCTTTCTTTACTGCCCTCCTCCCCCTCTACCTCACCCCTTCTCTACCTCCCTCTCCTTCCCTTCTCTACTCCCTCACCCCTCCCCTCTCTCCCTCCCTCCCCTCTCTCTACTCCCTCCCCCTCACCCTCTCTACTCCCTCCCACTCCCCTTCTCTACCTCCCTCTCCCTCTCCCTCCCCCTCTCTACTCCCTCCCTACTCTCCCTCTCTACTCCCTCTCTACTCCCTCCCTACTCCCCTCTCTACTCCCTCCCTACTCCCTCTCTCTACTCCCCCCTCCCCCTCTCCTACAAATTCCCCCTCCCTCTCAACTCTCCCTCATCACCATCACTCTATCCGTAAGAGGGAAAAATCGAGGGGCTCACACACTTTATCTAAATTGCCAGATCTTGCACCCGCCGGGAAGACGACGAAGGATTTTTAAAAAATGCTTGTACTTAAATATTTAAGAAAAAAAAAATATGTAAATTCATTCGAGCTCCATGGCGGACGAAGGAGGGCGAAATCCCCTTTCTTGTCATTCATTTTTTCTTGGAATCTTCATTTTTTCTTATTCTCTCTCTCTCTTTCTCTCTCTCTCTCATTCACTCACTCACTCACTCACTCACTCACTCTCTTTCTTTCCTCTCCTAACGACACAGAATGCTAAACAGAAAGACAAATGAAAAATAGATAGAAATAAAAAAAAAAAAAAAAAAAAAAAAAGTCACACAACATACGACCCAACCCCGCCCCCCTCCCCCAGGTGGTCGTCGCCCATTTCGCCCAAAGACCGCCCTCGCCACCCGCACATACCTCACGGTCTTATCCACTGAAAGAAAGTGTGGATTGGAGGAGGAGACTCAGGTGCGCGGGAATGCCAGCTGTGTGCGGATTAGGAAGGGGGTGTGTGGGGCACAACGGCGATAAATTCGTGTGGACGGAGTGGGATGAGAGAATGTAAAATGAAGAAAAAATCAGAAGGAAGAAGAGGAGTGTGAGGAGATAGGGGAGGGGGAGGTGGGGAGGGAGAAAGAGAGAGAGACAAAGAAAGACAGCGAGAGAGAGCAGAGAAGATACGGAAAGAGGGAAAGAGTAAGAGAAAATCTAATCAAAAGAAAAAATAAATAACCACAATCAAACCAGAAAGCCCCCGAAGCCCCCGCACACCCAAACGAAGAGGACAGGAAGAGGGGACAAAGAGGCGCATGGCCGAGGGGACAGTCCGACCTGCCACCTTCCACCGCCAGTCTTCATTTTCACAATTACCCCTTCCCGCCCCCCCCCCTCCCCTGTCCCCCTCGCTCCTTCACCTCATACCCATCCCCCTAACCCCATCCCCACTACCCCCTCCCTCCGTACCCACACCCCTCCTCCCGTACCCACTATCCCTCCCCTCGTACCCACCACCACCCTCCCCCCCCCTTCAGAAAAAAAGGTTAATTGTGAGTCCATTTCACTCGACGATTGCAATTACAGCGCTGGGCACCGCATGCGACCTCTAAAATAATCATGAGCTCTAAGCGAGGTTGCATGCGCCGTGGCCCGGGCCCGGAAAGGCTCTGTACCTCGTCTTTTTCCCGTGTGAGTGTGCGTGTGTGAGCGTGCGTGTGTGCGTGTGTGAGCGTGCGTGTGTGAGTGTGCGTGTGTGAGTGTGAATGTGAATGAGAATGTAAATGTGAGTGTGTGTGTATAAGTGAGTGAGTGAGTGAGTGTATGAGTGTGTCTGTGATTGTGTGAGAGTGTGTGCGTGCGTATGCAAGTGCAAATGCAAGTATAAGTGAAGTAATACGTATGTATATGCATAAGTGTACGAGTATGCGTGTGCGTCTGCGTGCGTGTTGGTATCCTATCCTCCTCATGGCCCGAAATGGCTCTATCCCCGCGCCGCGGCGCCGGCCTGGCAAACACACCCGCGCCGAGAGATTACATCCCTTCGCGACGTCGGAATCCCTCCAAAGGGCTTCCACCTACAATGCCGAAGAGAGAGGGAGGGAGGGAGGGAGAGAGAGGGAGAGAGAGGGAGAGGGAGAGAGAGAGAGAGAGAGGGAGGGAGAGGGAGAGAGGGAGGGAGAGAGGGAGAGAGGAGGAGGGAGGGAGAGGAGAGAGGGAGAGAGGGAGAGAGGGAGAGAGGGAGGGAGGAGGAGAGGGAGGGAGGAGGGAGGGAGGAGGAGAGGGAGGGAGGAGGGAGAGGGAGAGGGAGAGAGAGAGAGAGAGAGAGAGAGAGAGAGAGAGGGAGAGAGAGAGAGAGAGAGAGAGAGAGAGAGAGAGAGAGAGAGAGAGAGAGAGAGAGAGAGAAGGGGGGGCGTTCCCGCACGATCGCGATCGCTACGAATCTCATACGGTGATCGCGAGAGGAAGAGGAGAGACATAAACGGAAAGGGGGAGAGGGAGAGAGGAAAATTGCGAAAGGGAGAAAGGGAGAGACCAAAATGAGAAGAAAAGGAGGCAGGACCATTCGACCTGTCAATCAACGAGGCTCAGGACCGACCGCGATGTTAATTACTGAAATGCAAGGCACCGGGGAAGGAAATGGGGCACGGCAGGGCAGACAGACAGACAGAGAGAAAGAAAGAGAGGGAAAGAAAGAGAAAGAGAGAGGGGGAGAGGGAGAGAGAGGTGGAGGGGTGGAGGGGAGGGAGGGAGGGAGGGAGAGGGAAAGGGAAAGGGGTAGGGAGAGGGAGAGGGAGAGAGAGAGGGAGAGGGAGAGGGAGAGGGAGAGGGAGAGCGAGAGAGAGGGAGAGCGAGAGAGAGGGAGAGCGAGAGAGAGGGAGAGCGAGAGAGAGGGAGAGAGAGAGAGAGAGAGAGAGAGAGAGAGAGAGAGAGACAGAGACAGAGACAGAGACAGAGACAGAGACAGAGACAGAGAGAGAGAGAGAGAGAGAGAACAGAGACAGAGACAGAGACAGAGACAGAGACAGAGACAGAGAGAGAGAGAGACAGAGACAGAGACAAGAGAGAGAGAGAGACAGAGACAGAGACAGAGACAGAGAGAGAGACAAACAGACAGAGAGAGAGACAGAGACAGAGACAGAGACAGAGACAGAGACAGAGACAGACAGAGACAGAAAGCAATGCACGAGGGCCACAGAGCTCACCCCCCCCCCAGTATATTCCCAAGAGCTGGAGCCTCGGCGGCCAGCGGAGCGAGGGGGCGCAGACAGCGAGCGGGCCCCGAGTAGCGCACGCTCGCTCGGGGTACGGCCGGGCAGGGTACGGCGGGGGAGCAGGCCAGGACAAGGGGAAGGCCGCAGCAGGACAAGAGCCAACCGAGCAGGCAAGCGAGCAGGCAAGCGAGCAGGCAGGCGGACAAGCGGACAAGCAGGCCGTGGTACATGGTGGCGTGTGACTGCTTCGCCTCGCAGGACACGCAACACACGGCCTGTGTAAGTAAGCTCTGCCATTAGGTTTTTACTCGCGAGCTCAAATCCTCAACACCAAATAGAATTTCTCGGTATTATTGCCAGGACCCCGAGCCACTGTTTACCGGCTAAAAATTGTACAAAGTTTATAATGCAGTAGCTCAATTCGTCGAAAAATTACACGCGATAAAAAGTAAGGTTGTTAAAGAGTCTTTCGCGCGTGCGCGTCTGCGCGCGTGATCCTCTTTTTACTTAATCGTATGTCATTTTGAAAAATAGAGACAAAGAAGAAGAATGAAGGGAGGGAGAGAAAGAGAGAAAAAGACAGAGAAAGAAAGAGAGAGAGAGAGAGAGAGAGAGAGAGAGAGAGAGAGAGAGAGAGAGAGAGAGAGAGAGAGAGAGAGAGAGAGAGAGAGAGAGAGAGAGAGAGAGAGAGAGAGCGAGAGAGAGAGAGAGAGAGAGAGAGAGAGAGAGAGAGAGAGAGAGAGAGAGAGAGAGAGAGAGAGAGAGAGAGAGAGAGAGAGAGAGACAGACAGACAGACAGACAGACAGACAGACAGACAGACAGAGAGAAGGAGAGCACGAGCAAGCAATACGTAGGAAGGAGAGAAGAGAATAGGAGCCAGACAGAAAGAGCTACAATAACAAAAAAGCGAGAGGGCAAGCGCAATAAAGCACCCGTGTGTTCCTTCCCGAGAATGAAGTCGTCACCCCCTCCTCTTCCCCTCCTCCTCCTCCTCCCCTACCCCCCTCTTATTCTCTCCTTGCCTTCTCCTTTACACCCCTCTTCCCCCATTACCTTCCTCCCCCTTTTCTTCTTTCCCTCCGTCCTGCTTCTTTCCACTGCTGTTCCCTCCCCGTTCCCTCCCCTTCCCTGCTTTCCCTGCTTCCCCTCCTCCTCCCCTCTTCCCCATTTACCCTTCTCTTCCCTTTTCCCCACTCCCACTCCCCCTCCCCCTCTCCCCCACTCCTCCCCTCTCCCCTATCCCCCACTCCTCCCTCTCCCCTCTCCCCCTCTCCCTCCACTCCTCCCCCCTCACGCACAAAGGCCCGTCTGTCCCCCCGCCACAAAGCCCGGGCACGAGGGCGAGGGGGAGCTCCTCCTCGAACGCCTCTGAGGCCGTTCTTGTCCCGCTCGTCCTCGGCCGATTGAGCCTTTAATAATAGACAAGGATACACACCTCTAACTGCATTTTTCTTTTCTTTTTTTCTCTCTCCTCTCTTTCTTTTTCTAATCTCACCCCCCCCCCCCGGCTGTAAATCAATCTCAAGTACACGAGCCTTCAAGAAACAGCGAGCCCTTCTGGAGGTGGCATATTTAGAAAGAGATCTCAAACTCCAACCCTCTCCCCTTCCCTTCCCTCTCCCTTTCCCCTACCCTCTCCCCTTCCCTTCCCTTCCCTTCCCTCCCCACCCCCAACCTCCTCCCTTTTCATTCTTCCCTCTTCACCCCTTTACCCCCTCTTTCCCCCCACCTCATCTCCCCCATTCTTCTCTCCCTCCCCTCTATATTCTATTTTCGATACAACCTCCCACCCCGCTTCCCCCTTCCCCTCTTTATCAAAAGGGGCGTCAGGACCCCTTATTAGAATCAACATAATAACAATAAGGATAACGATCCTGATGATAACGATAAAGAAGATGCTACTTCGGTTACTCGGAAAATAAACAAGTCCGCAAGAAGATAAGGAAGAGGTCGGACTGAAGAAGAAAAAGGAAGAATGAGAACGAGGATGTCCTGTGTCTATTCAGGTAGAGAGTAAGAAGAGGTAGCACTTGAAGTGGAGGGAGGGAGGGAGGGAGTAAGGAAGGGAGGGGGGGAAGAAATGAAGGAAGGATGGAAAGGAAGGAGGGAGGGGTAGAGGGAGGGAAGAACGAAGGAAGGAAGGAAGGAAAAAATGAAGGAAGAGTGGGAAGGAAGGGAGAGAGGTAGGGGGAGAGAAGAAAGAAAGAAAGAAAGAAAGGAAGGAAGGAAGGAAAGACGAAGGAAGGGACGGCAGAAAAGGAAAGAGAGAGCGACAGAGAACGACGGACAGGCATTGGGAGGAAGGGTGGAAGGGAGAAAACAAGAGATGAGAGGAGAGAAGCAAATGAGGCAAGGGAGAAATTCTTTGTTAGAAATAGGAGGATCAAATTGCGCAGAACAGACCGTCTCTTGGCGCAGTTTACAAAGGCGACTGTCATGGCGCAAGGAGAGGGGTCAAAGGCCTAGGAGGGGGTGAAGAGGGGAGGAGGGAGGGGGTGAAGAGGGGGAGGAGGGGGGTAAAGAGGGGAGGAGGGAGGGGGTAAAGAGGGGAGGAGGGAGGGGATAAAGAGGGGAGGAGGAAGGGGGAGGGAAGGCCAGGAAAGGAGGGGGAAGAAGAAGGAAGAAGGGGAGAAGAAAGGCAGAACGGGAGTAGGAACAGAGGGAGGGGAGGCCAGGAAAGGAGGGGAAGAAGAAAGAAGGAAAGAGAAGAAGGGGGGACGGGGGTAGAGAGGGGAGGAGGAAGGGGGAGGGGAGGCCAGGAAAGGAGGGGAAGAAGAAGGAAGAAGGAATTAGAAGAGAACGGGAGCAGGAAAAGAAGGAGGGGAGGAGTGGAGACGGGAAAGAGGCAAGGGAAGATGGAGAAAGGGGGGAGGGAAAGGGAAACAAGGAATTGAAGGAAATGGGAGAAAAGGAGGAGGAAGGTAGAAAAGGGAGAACGAAAAAAGAAAAAGGGAAGAAAGGACGAGGGGAAGGAGAAAAAGAGGAAGATGGGGAGGTAAAAGCAGAAGATAACCATGAAATTAACTGGGTAATATATAGTTATCTCAAGTATTCCACATTTCAGTATACAGAAAAACAAAAGAAAAGTATAACAAGACACAATGAATAAACAAGAAACAAATAAACCATATCATAGGTTTTATTAGGATTTTCCTACATATATCGATTTGATTTGCCAGGTAGGGAGAGGGGGGTAGAGAGAGAGAGAGAGAGAAGTAGAGAAGAAGGGAAAGAGGAAAGAAGCGAAGAAGAGAGGGAGAGAAAGAAAGCGAACATCAAGAAAAAAAAAGGAAAATAAAATGTCCGAACAGAAATGAGCGGGACAACAAGACGACGGCAGAACCCAACGTCGAAAACCGAGCATTACACGGGTTCCCAAAAAGGGGGGCAGGGTGAGTGCGATGGTCATGAACACGGGTTTGTGCGCAGACCATGCATGGGAGTGACAGACCACGGGCCAGGGAGACCAGAGTGGCAGACCAGAAGGGAAGACCGGGGGGGGGTGACCTGGGCGGAAGGGGGATGGAGGAAGGAAAAGAGGAGGGGGGAGGACGAGGGGGATGGAGGTGGGATGGGGTAAGGGGGTATATATGGAGGGGGGAAGGGGGAGACAGGTAGGGGGGATGGAGGAGGAAGAGGGATAGACGGGGGAGAACCATAGCGTGTGAGAGTGTCCCCCGCGCGCCCTGGGACCGGCACGCGACCACACCGCCTTGCCCTCCCCTGCCTTCCTTGCTCACCCTGCGCTCCCTGCCTTCCCTACCCTACCCTGCCCTCCCTGCCTTGCTTACCCTACCCAGCCCTCCCTGCCTTGCTTACCCTACCCAGCCCTCCCTGCCTTGCTTACCCTACCCTGCCTTCCCTGCCTTGCTTACCCTACCCTACCTACCCTCCCTGCCCTATCCCCCCTATCCCCCCTGCTCTCCCCTGCCTCCGTCCCCGCCGCCGCCGTCGCCGCTGATCCGACGGCCCATCGACACAATGGCACCTCCACATCATACAGTATTAATCGAAGCTTTCCTCATCCATCAAATAAGTTTGCAGGTGGAGGTGCGAGGCGGAGACGAGGGAGAAGAGGGAAGTGTAGGAGAAGGGGAGAGGAGGAGGAAGGGGGGAGAGAAAGGAGAAGGGGGAGAGAAAGGAGAATGGGGAGAGGAGGGAGAAGGGGGGGAGAAAGGAGAAGGGGAGAGAAAGGAGAAGGGGAGAGAAAGGAGAAGGGGGGAGAGAAAGGAGATGGGGTGAGAGAAAGGAGAAGGGGTGAGAGAAAGGAGGAAGGGGAAGAGGAGGGAGAAGGGGGGAGGAGGGAGAAGGGGGAGAGGAGGGAGAAGGGGGAGAGGAGGAGGAAGGGTAAGAGGAGGGAGAGGGGGGGAGAGGGGGAGAAGGAGGGAGAGGAAGGAGACGGGGGGGGGGATGAAGTGAAGAAAAACGGAGAAAAGGGATGTGGGAGAAGGGGAACAGAAGAAGACGGAGAAGGAGAACGGGGAATTGGGGGAAATGGAGAAGGGGGTGAGGCGAGAAACGAGGAGGGAAGGGTTGGAAGATAAGGGTGAGCAGTGGGAGGAAAGAGAACAGAGGAAACGTTGTCTAATAATCCGGATAAAAAAAAAACAGAAATTAAAAAAAAAGAAACACAAAAAGAAACATAACACAAGCAAATTAAAATACGCTTCTTAAAATACCAAACGAAAAAAATAAATAAAAATAAACTAATAACATCAATGCCTCCCATTTAAAAAAAACGACACATTTATACATTTTGAGATCAATTATGAGATCGATTATAATCTTCAAAAATAACCGAGATGGAGGGAACCACGCCTACCGCACCATCATCATCCGAAACCCAATTATGAATAGGAAAGTCAATTCGGAAAGGTCATCGCTAAAGGTCCAGGGAAGATGGGAGAAGGATTGGAATGAGAAAGAGACAAAGATAAAAGAGAGAGCGAGGAGAGGAGAGGAGAGGAGAGGAGAGGAGAGGAGAGGAGAGGAGAGGAGAGGAGAGGAGAGAGATAGAGGAGAGGGAGAGGAGAGGAGAGGAGAGAGAGGAGAGAGGAGAGGAGAGGAGAGGAGAGGAGAGGAGAGAGAGAAAGAGAAAAGAGAAGAGAAGAGAAGAGAGAGAGTGAGAAAGGGAAGGAAGAGGGAGAAAAAATAAAGAAAATTACATATAACTAAAGACCCAAAGACTTCCATTCACCCAGGAAATCTGACGGACAACAGACAGACAGACAGACAGACAAACAAACCAAGTGCAGCGACCCCCCCCCCCCCACCCGTCGCCAACTACCTTTCTACCGCCCGTGACCTTAGGTGAGGCCAGAAATGACCCCACCACGCCCGGGTCACCTTGGGCTTCTCGTCGGCCTACGGTATGACCCTCAAGGTGGGCTGCCGGCGCCTGGGTCACTTCCTTGCCGCCCTGTCACCGCCTGGGCCTTTCATTTTTCTGTCTTCTGTACACCCCCCTTCCCTTCCCTTCTCCTATCTTCTCTTCTCTCTTCTCTTTTCTTCTCTCTCTCCTTCTCACTTACTCACCAACCCACCAAGCCACCCACCCACCCACCCACCCACCCACCCACCCACCCACCCACTCACTCACTCACTCACTCACTCACTCACTCACCCACTCACTTACCCACTCACTTACCCACTCACTTACCCACTCACCCACCCCCCTCAAACACACACTCACTCACTAACTCACACGCACTGTAAAATGTTATGAGAGAAAAAAATTAATAAGTATACTCCCTAATCCACTCACTTGCTTATTCATTCGTCCACTGTATTTGCTCGTCCTGAATATGAGCGACAGCCTAATTGACGGAATACTCACTTCTCCACACACTCATTTATTCATTCTGCGAGGCACGCGACTGTGTACGAAACCATTCGCACGGATGTACAGTCTCGGTCACACATACGCGCAGATACTGGCAGACAGACAGACAGACGGACACACTGACAGACATTTTCTTTCTTTCTTTTTCTGTCTGTCTGTCTCACACACACACACACACACACACACACACACACACACACACACACACACACACACACACATATATATATACACAAAAAAAAAATCAGACATATAAAATAAAAGGCAACGCCCGATGCTATCAACACAGCGACTTCCTCTTCCCATCTCAATGAAAATGAACATTTCAATATTGCATTGTTCAACCACCAGCAAAAGCTACGTGATCAACCAGAAGGCATTCTCTCTCTCTCTCTCTCTCTCTCTCTCTCTCTCTCTCTCTCTCTCTCTCTCTCTCTCTCTCTCTCTCCCTCGCGCTCTCTCTCTCTCTCTCTCTCCCTCTCTCTCACTCTCTCTCTCTCTCTCTCTCTCTCTCTCTCTCTCTCTCTCTCTCTCTCTCTCTCTCTCTCTCTCTCTCTCTCTCTCTCTCTCTCTCTCTCTGTGTGTGTGTGTGTGTGTGTGTGTGTGTGTGTGTTTTTCGCCCCCCTCCCTCTTTCTTTCTTTCGTTCTCTGTCTCTCTTCCATCCTTCCTCCCTCCCTACATTCCCTTATTCCTTGCAATTCTTCCTGTTCATCCTTTTCTTTCACTTTCTTAACTCCCTATACATGACCGAACCAAGGAGAAAAGGAGAGAGAGAAGAGGGGCACCCCAAAGCGACGACGAAGAGGAGAGGGGAAAAGAGAAGAGAAGATAAAGGATAACAACCGAGCGAGGGAGGCCAACTGACCCATCGAATTATGGAAGACAGGAGAAATAGGCAAATGATTTGAAGAAAACGGGAACAGGAGGAAATCAGAAGGAAGTGGGATAAAGGCAAGAGGCGTAAATAAGGGGGAAGTGACTGGCAAGAAGGAAAAGGAAGAGGGAATTGGAAAGAGCGGAAAGGAGGAAAACGGTAGGAGAGGAAAAGAGGAAAAAAGGGAAAAACACAGAATTCCTGTCGAGTAAGATTTCGCGAACCCGAATTCAGGAAGCTCAAATGTACCAGACATATGTATATAAAATAATTCAATTTAACAAATATATAATTTTATGTATTCTTTAATATAGAGAAACAGAAAGAAACAAAAAACAGACTGCTAGACACACAAATAACAAACATACAAAAATAACAAAAACATACGGCCTGACAGACAGACAAATCAAAAGCTAAAGACGACAAAAGCGACCGCCGGGCCCGCGCCAGGTGCCCCGAGTGCCCGCGCGCCCGCCAGCCTCCCCGCGAGCGAGGCGTCGGCGGCCACGGGACCCGCGGCCGCCCCTCCGCTCCTCGCGCCAGACAGCGTCGCCGTTCCCAGAAGGAGGCCCCGCGCGACGCCAGCTTTTCTCGGAACAATCGAGAATTCCCCCCACCCCCCTGCCCACCCCCCTCCCTCCCTTACGCCCGGGCTCCTCCACCCTTCGCCTACCACACCCCCACCCCACCCCCACCCCACGCCCAGCCCCACCCAACCGGCATCCGCACCCCCACCCTCCCGACCCCACTCTAAAGGGAGCTCAAATATCCTCCTGTCGATGGATCAACAGTCAATTACGAAATGGCCGACTGACTGAAGGAGCAGGCGGGAAACTAAAATAAATGAACAGAAATTATGAAATATTAAATAACAACAAGTATAGGAAATGTGTTATAAAAAAAATCCAAACAAAAACGCCAACAAATTTCTCAAAGTTCAATAAAGAAACCCAATTAAAGTGACTCCAAACCCCTCGAAAATAATAGATACATACATCATGTACACATATCTTACATACACTCAATACATAAACATACATACATGACCAATAAATCTACACATGTCTATAAAATCCAATAAGACCCACTTATCTCTCCATCCCACACGATTTTCATAAACACAACCCACCGAGCTACTCCACTCCACGCCTCTCCAGCGGCGCCCTCGCACGCCCTGACAAGACGCCCGCGCCCTAGAGGTTCCCGTGAGAGCGCGACATGTCAACTCGGGTCAACCCATCCGCTACGAGGGCCCTCCGAGTGCCATGACATTACGCGACTGCCATGAGGAGTGCCCAAAGACATATCGAAGGGATATGGGAATTAATGTTTTCTGTAGTTGAAATCAGCATCATTATCACTGTCATTTCCTAATGGCACTGATACTCCTGATACGCCGTTCCTGGAGATTATACCAGACACCGTCGCAAAAACACATGATAAAAGGGGCAGCAACAGTTTCGAAGTCCTCCTGAAGGCCAACTCTACAAGAATTTTAGATACACTGTCTATCCATTCAATAAGCGTTTATACATATGTGTGTGAGTGTGTGTTAGTATGTGTGAGTGTATGAATGCATGTGCGAGTGCGAGTGTGTGTGTCCGTGTGTGTGTGTGTGCGTGTGTCCGTGTGCGAATGCCTGTGCGAGTTTTCCCCCCTTTAAATCGCGGCACATTTCCCCAACTCGGCTGACCTGACCTCCACCCCACACCCCATCCCTGGTTGAATTGAACCATAGTCACAAAAAAAAATCTGAAGCGACCACAGACCAAGGAACGCTGATTCAATTCGATGAACATCCGCGATTACCACCGAAAGAGAATTAGGGAGGAAGGGGGAGGAGAAGGGAGAGAGGAAGGGGGAGGAGAAAGGAGAGAGGGAGAGGGTGGAGAGGGAAATGTGGGGACAGAGGAAGAATGGAAGGGGAATATACGAGGGAGATGAGAAGAGAGAAGAGAGGGGGTGAGAAAGAAGAGAAAAAAGAGTAAAGAGAAGAAGAAAGAAGAGAAATAGGCGAGAGAAAGGGAGAAGAGAAACAAGCGAGAGAAAGAGAGAAGAGAACCAAGCGAGAGAAAGAGAGAAGAGAAATAAGCGAGAGAAAGAGAGAGAAGAGAGAGAGGGAGGGGGATGGAGGAGGGCGAAATCACTCCACGAAAAAAAAAATCACTCAAAATTACGGCTCACTCGAGACACCGTCTTATTCGCGGCAAGGAGCTCCGGCTGGGTCTCGGGAGCCATTAACCTCCCGAAAACGACCTTTTCCCTCTCTCTAATTCGACGGCTTTGCATCGAGTCGTAAGAGCCATTCTCCTTCATTCAACCTACCCCCCCCCCTCCTAAACCTTCTACCCCTTCATTCTCCCTCTTATTCCATCCTCCTTCTCGCACTATCCCCAATCTCCTCTTTCATCCCCGCCTTCTCCTTCTCCGTCTCCTCCTCCATCTCCTTCTTCTTCTTCTTTTCATCCTGTATCTCCTCCTCCTTTCCCCTATCCTCTTGATCTTGCCTCTTCCTCCCTTTCATACATAGATCCTTCCTCTCACTCCATCCACCTCTTCCCTCTCTCCCTCTCCCTCCCTTACCTCCCTCCTCCTCCCTCCAACCACCTTCTTCCTCTCCCTCTCTCTTCCTCCCTCCCCATCCTCCTCCTCCACCTCCCTCCCTCCCTCCCCTTCCTCCCTCCTCACCTCCCTTCTCCCTCCCTCCCTCCCCTTCCTCCTCCTACTCCCTCCACCCCTCCCTCCCCTTCCTCTTCCTCCTCCCTCCACCCCTCCCTCCCTTTTTGCTTTTACACACCTTTGTTCTATGGCCCTAAAACTGCACCCTTTATAATGCCGACTAATCGCATAAAACTACTCGCCGGCAACCGCAAATCAGAGAAATAAAACAAGAAAAAAACAACCACAAAATTGAGAAATAAAACGAGACAAAAAAAAACGAGCAAATAAAAGTATGGCAATGACCTGACTGGCAACACACCATACGACCTGACACTCCCTCACCATGACCAGCACCACTCCGACCCCTAAGCCACTCCCGCTGGCACCGACCTGGGGTGGGGGTCAAAAGGAGATCAACAACACCGTCGCCATCAATATTATTATTAAACTATTATCATAACCACCATCACCACCACCTTTATCATCATAATAATTATTATATTACCATCATCATCATCCCCAACATAATCACCACCCTCACCATCATTATTACCACCATATTCTCTCATTTCCTTTCATTTTTATTCAATAACCATCATTCTACCTTTTATCGACCGGTTTATTCATATAAAAAAACACTTGTAGCTTATTTATTTATTCAATCATTAAGTGAAGGTAAACAAAGCACTCGACTTTCTAGTGTGTTAGTGATTCGTGTCCTGTTGATTCGCCAGTGTATTTTATTACTGTATTTTTTTCCTTTTATTCCCTTTTTGCTTTTTGTAAAATGCGAGCTGTCTCAATTTTTTTCTGATCAAAATGCGGCCATGCATATACACGGTATAGCATTCAATCATTCACAATAAATATCTAAATCATACAGAATCTCGTAAAAAAACGAAAATAGAGATAAACAGAACGAGGAATTAACCCATTCCATATAATGAGTAATACTGGAAAAATGACACTGTTCCAAGCGTGCCACATATCGGTGTGCCACGCTGCCCCTGGCACTGCGACCCAACGCGACCCACCGTAAACCACCGCCTCGTTCCGCGCAACAGTTGTCCCTCCAAGACTCAATTAACGACAAAATTTCTCCCATAAAGATTAAACCAACATGAAACACATCCCCCATACCCCCTTCTCGCAGACACGCACGCAAACACGCTCTGGCTCTCGGCTCTTAGTTTTCGCAAACGAGACAGCTCTATATGCAAAATATTTTTTATTTAATCGTGTCGATACCGAGAAAAATAGCCAACGATAACCTTAGCGCATGTCAGAGCAATAAAAAAAGCTTCCCACATATCCAACCGAAAGCCATATCAATCCACACTTCAGCTCCTGGGGACACTCTCTCTACACTTCCATTTCTCTCGACGTTCTCCCCTCATTCACATTTCTCCGGACGCGCTTTTAACCTACAACAACTACAAACCAAACAAGAGAGACCCAGGACCACCATCAAATCCCCCGCACAACCTCAATTACAACCAGCGTCCCCCCGACGTATAATCTACGACCGCCAACAACACAGAAAGTACGGGGATGATAACAACAGTAAAAGACAATTACCACGCGCGATTCGCACACCTGCTAAACGGCCGATAAAAATAGAACGCGCAGCATTATAGAACGTCCTCGATATGCCCGTCCCTTCCCGTCAGCTGAAACTTCCTTTATACAGAGGGACAATGGCAGACAGACAGACAGGCGGACACAGACACAAGAAAGTTATCTGCTTCTTGCCTCTACGTCGATGTATCTGGGGCGGCAATTTTATTCTTTCTATTTCTTTCTTTATTTCTTTCTATCTATTTTTATTTTTTTCTTTGTTCCTCTCTCCTCTGTTTCCCTTGACGCCTCTACCTATCTGCCCTCATTCTATCCTTTGCTTATCATTTTCCTTTTTCTTTTCTCCCTCCATTACCTCTCCATCTCCCCTTCGAACACCCTTTCCAGCTCCCTTTTCAACTCCCTCTTCCCTTTCCTTCCCTTTCCTCTCCAACTCCCTCTCCCCTCCCTCTCCCTCTCCCTCTCCCTCTCCCTCTTCCACTCCCTCTCCCTCTTCCACACCCTCTCCCTCTTCCACACCCTCTCCCTCCCTTACTCTTTCCGCTCTCAAATGTGTTCATCTTTCGCAAAAAAAATCATTTGTATCTGCAGGAGAGCTAATCTATTCAACATGAGAAAGGCACATGTGTTTCCACGCCATGAGGATAGCAACATAACGCAGGGATGGAATTAAACGGGAGAAAAGACAACAAGACGTGTCAGCGGTATGTGTAATCATGGTCCTTTCAGCGCCGAAATAACACGTGGAGGTATCTTTTCAAAGGTGGGTGCGTGTGTCAGAGAGAAGGAAAGGGAAAAGGAAAAAAAATGAGGAGGAGGAAGAATGAAATAATGAAATACACAAATAAATAAAGAAAGAAAGGGGGGAGGAAAAGGGAATATGAAAAAAAAGAATAGGAGGAAGAATGAAAGAATGAAATACACAAAGAAAGAAAGAAAGAAAGAGAGGGGGAGGGGGCTCAGCATATGAACCATTTTTCCCCTTCTTTCCTTCCCATCCTTCCCAAAAGCGTTTCTCTCTCCTGCTACCATCACACCTCCCTCGGCCAGCCTTTGCCTACCCGGACACGCCCATCCTGGCAACAGCCCCTTTCTGCATTTTTGTGCAGAAAACCCGAGGTCCCTTTTTGCCCCCGAGCCGCGGGTGTCCTATCCGTCTATCCCTTTGTCTCGTGAATACCGCGGCCTTGCAGAGCTATCCACGCCGCCCTCTTCCGTCGGAGGATCTCCTTGCGATGGCCGGCGAAAAGGGGAATCGAGACCCCCTTCGCCGCTCGATTCCGAGGACGAGTCCCGACGGGCCGACGTCCGAGTCCGAACACGAGTCGACGAAGAGCAAATTGGTCCAAGTCGCGAAGTCCGGAAAAAACATCCGGTCCCGAGGATCGACTGGGAAGAAGATCCCTCCCAAGACCCCGATTTCGATTTGATTCTCCGACAACAAAACCCCCAAGACTCAGATTTCCTTCCTCCACCCTCCCCCCCTCCACTCACAACCAAAGGGAGCGGGGGGGCGGGGGAAATCTGCGTTTCATAGCATCATTCCGCCTTTCCCTTCGCGCCTTTTCTTCCCGTTTCCCTCCGTGTCTCTCTCCTTCGGCACGTCCACTTCCATCTCCCAATTCTCTTCTGCCTTTACCTTTATCACTGCCTCTACTTCTACCTCCATCTCTACCAGCAGCATATCAAAAACCCTCCTTTTTCCCCATCTTCCCCTTCCCCCAACTCCACCTCGTCTACTACCTTTCCCACCTCCACCTCTCCCACTTCCTCCCCACTGCCTCCACCTTTCCCACTTCCACCTCCTCCAACCCCTTCCACTACCACCTCCGTCTACCCCTCCACCTCGCCCCATCGTCCCCCACCCCCTTTCCCACCTCCACCTCCTCCACCACCTTTCCCACCTCCTCCACCTCCTCCACTTCCTCCCCCCCCCACTCCCACCGCCTTCGCCCCCACCTCCTCCCCGGCTCTGACCTCAGTACCCGGCCAGCAGCGACCTCAGGCCCTCAGGTAGACACACTGAACGGGTAATTTTCCGCGACGGGGCTGCCTGTAACACCGCCAGCGCTAGTTTTTGTGCGGCGACGCCATTACTCTCTTATTGAGGAACACCCGCGCCCCTCGGACCCTCCTGTCACACACACACACACACACACACACACACACACACACACACACACACACACACACACACACACACACACACACACACACACACACACACACACACACACACACACACACACACACACACACACACACACACACACACACACACACACACACACACACACACGCGCGTTTTACATTGGTGAAAGATAATTCATGTCTAGAAGGAGAATGAGAAAATAGAAAGCGAAAGAAAGAATGGAAGAAAGAAAAAATGAGAGAGATAGAGAGAGAGAGAGAGAGAGAGAGAGAGAGAGAGAGAAAGAGAGCAGAGAGACAGAGAGAGAAAGAGAGAGAGAGAGAGAGAGAGAGAGGGAGGGAGGAGGGGGGGAGAGAAAGAGGAAGAGACTGAGAGAATGAGAGAGGCAGGCAAGCAGGCAGATAAACAAACAGAGAGATAAAGCGAGAGAGAATAGACAACCAGACAAACAAACAGAGGGATAGAGAAATGACACACAATCAGACAGACAAAAAGAAACCTATCCACAAGACCCCAGAAAAAAAGTAAAGACCCCTCCCACCCCCTCCCCCCTCCCCCCTCCAACCCCAAAAGCCCCAGGAGCCAAACGCCGCTCGGGAGCCAGCAGAGCCAGCCCCCCCCCCCCACCGGCCAACCACCGAAAGCGGGAAAACACAAGCAGGGCGCCGGAGATGACGTCGGCCGCGCGAGATAACAAAAGACGAGAGAATAACGGAAGGGCCCGGCGATAAAGCCATGACTAAGGGAGATAAGAGAGAGAGATAAGGCGGGGATTAAAAAGACAAGCGGCATACTGGGAGATCAAATAAATTGATAGAAAAAGAATTCCTATTGAGATAGCCGTCTCGACCGGCATGGATTCTGACAGTCACTGCAAACTGTTCGTTTTTTATATATGATATTCCTGAATTACTGCCGATGTAAAGATAACTTCTAAAATATATAACTGGCCTTAATAATTCACAATAACAATTCTTCTAGAACACATATCATATATGAAAAATAATCTTTTTTAAATTTCCCTAAAAGTATTTGACGAATAAAAAAAATTCAAATAGATATGAAAACACACAATCTAATCCATAAAATAAAATAAAAAAACAATTATCCAATATCCTCTTCAGGAACAATCCAAAAGTACAAACCCCTCTCTCCTCGGCACACGAAAGGATACCCCAAAAGGTGCTGTCATGCTAGCACTTTTTCCGTCAATTTTTTGACAATTTTAGGAAATTAAGCGAATTATTAATTTCCCAGTCAGACGATAATGATCGTTTCCGTCTGAAAACCTTCCCGCCAACTTTTTTTCAGCCAAGCATACTCAAATCAAGAGCTATATTAGAGAATGTTTGCATCTATGTAAAATAAAATTGTTTCAAAATTGACGGAAAAAGTGCTAGTGTGACAGCACCTTAAGAGCGTTGTTTCAGTAACCACAAGACACTCCCTCCGCCGCCGAGATGATGGACGCCCTGGCACTAGCGACGGCGGGCGCGAGAGGGACCGAACCGCCCTCCTTACGGTAGCACGGGCGGTCCTCGAGGTCAGAGCCGCCAACTAAAGACTAATTTCATTATTCCTCATTTTCTCTTTTTCTTTGATGCCTCTCCGTTTTTTTCAAAGCATACCCCTTTTCTTATATTCGAATCTATTCCTTTCTCTATCTATTTTCTTCATTTCATTTCACAGTCCCTTGCTATCTGGTCTGACGTCTTGGTGGCGTCTGGGACTTGCCTTCCACTGAACTGCGTGGGCTTCCTTATCCTGCATTTTAAATCACTGTCATATTCCACACCAACACCACCGAGGGGGCGACCAGCCTTCGCCCCCCTCGTCCTCCGCAATCAATCCAGTATAATAACCGAGAAACATTAAACAAAATCATCATAGAACAACACAAACATTCACGCGTGAGGATAACACTGATCGTCCAAGTCGCAATCACTGGCACAGTAACTCCAACGACACCCGGGATATTATTATTCGCACAGCCGCGACGATAACCACGCACCGTCCATGGAACAATATTTCCCAGCGTCTCCTCCGAGAAAACGATAACTTCGAAAATTGTACACACGAGCATTCCGAAATAAAGGCCGGGATCTTGGGTCCTCGCCGCCGCCGCCGCCGCCTTCTCTTCCCCGATGGTAATGTGCGGCGGGCGCGGATCGCCACTTCATGTGCCACATGAGCACAGTGAACACCCACCCACGCGCACATAAACTGGTCCTTAACACCTGCCCTTGTTACAGGTGTCCTAGCGCGCTAAGACACCTGCAGAGACAAGGGGGGAGAATGAGAGAAGAGTGAGTGTGTGAGTGTGTGAGTGTGTGAGTGAGTGTGTGAGTGTGTGAGTGTGTGAGTGTGTGTGAGTGTGTGTGAGTGTGTGTGTGTGTGTGTGTGTGTGTGTGTGTGTGTGTGAGTGAGTGAGTGAGTGAGTGAGTGAGTGAGTGAGTGAGTGAGTGAGTGAGTGAGTGAGTGAGTGAGTGAGTGAGAGAGAGAGAGAGAGAGAGAGAGAGAGAGAGAGAGAGAGAGAGAGAGAGAGAGAGAGAGAGAGAGACAGAGAGAGAGAGAGAGAGAGAGAGGAGGCGAGGTGAAGTCTGTTGGCGGCAGCGGCGACGGCGGCGAGTTCCCCCTCGGAGTCCCTCGGATGGCGACAGTTCTCTCCCTCAGGAGTCGCCTCCCTCGGCATGCTTTCGCCATCCGCAGAAGGTCTGTTCCGCGGCCCCGCCACCGAAGGCGCCCCGGAGCGGACAACGCCGCACCGGAGTCCGCTGCGGCGGCGGCCATCGCGGGGCAAAGGGGCACTCGGGCCCTGCACGGGAGGGCCGAGGCCGCCACTCACTCGCCTCCCGAG
>NC_091589.1:20869893-20877393 GCF_042767895.1 Penaeus vannamei
AGAAAAAATAAAGGGAAAGGAGAGAAAGAGAGGAAAAGAAAGAAAAAGATAAAGGGAAAGAAGAGAAAGAGAAAGATAAAGAAAGAGAGAGAGAAAGATGAATGAATAGCTGAATAGACAGATGGATAAACATATAAAAATACACAACACATACATACATACATACATACAGACAGACAGACAGACCTACACACAGAGCCACACACAAACTCGTGAAAAGACTGACAAGACAAACAGACTCAGAAGCCCTTCTAAATCCCAAGACAGCCCCGTCGAAGCGAATCTACAGCACAACCAAGGAAAGAATAATAAAGAATAATAAAGAATAACAAAGAATAACAAAAAAACACAGAGAAAACAAGAGTCCCGCCAGAGAGGAAAATCATAGGGATCATCGCGGCCACAGCAGGTAATTGGCCCATGGGGGAGGGGCTGGGGAGGGGAAAGGGAGGGACTGGGGAGGGGAAAGGGAGGGAAGGGGAACGAGGAGAGGGAGGGAGGGAGATGGGGAATGAGAAGAGGGAACGGAATGGGGAGCACGGGGGGGGGAGGCAGAGGGACTTGGGAGAGGGAGGGGAATGAGGACGAGGAGGAAGGAACAGGGAGAAATTGGGAGAGGGAGGAGTAGGAGGAAGAGAAAAGGAGATGGGGACTTGGGAGAGAGAGAGGGAGAGGAATGTGGAAGGGGTGGGAAATTGGGAGAGGGGTATGAATAGGGAATTGGAAGAGGGAGGGGAATCGGGACGATGGGAAGGAGGAGCAGAAGACGGGAGGGGAAAAGGAGATAGAAAAAGGAAGAGGAAGGCAGGGAGTAGGGAAGGGCCGAAAAGGGATGGCGAGGAGGAAAGGGATGGGAGGGAAAGGAAAAGAAGTAAGAGAAAAGGGAAAGCGAAGGAGAGGAAGGGAAAATGAAGCACAAGAGAGGGAAGAGAGGAATGGAAGGGGAATAGTTAAGGAATGGGGAACTGACACGTAACACGGAATGATAAAGAAGCGAATGGAATGGGAAGATGAAAAGGATGGAAATAGGAGGGAGAAAAAAAAAACTAGTGCAAAGGAAAGAAAAGAGAGAGGTGGAGGCAAGGGAAAAAATAGGAGAAGCAAAAGAGGGACAAAAGCTGACCCTCACAGTTGTGTGGGTGAGTATATATCCTCTGCGGGTACACATCCTCCGCCCCCTACCCCCCCCCCCCCGCCCCGACTGGCTCAATTATGTTTCCCTTTTTTTCTTCTACACTTTCTCCATCTCTACCTCTAACGCCACCTCCATTTCCACTTACACCTCCACCTCTACTCCCAATCCCACGAACACCCCGTGCTCCACTTACACCTCTATTTCCATTTCCACCTCTTCCTCCAACTTTACAACCGCCTCTCCCTCAATCTTCCACCTCTAACTCTCCCCCTCCACCACCTCCACCTCTTCCTCTCCCCTTCACCTCCACAACGTTTCCCTCCACAACCACCTCTCCCTCCATCTCCACCTCTCTCCCTCCATCTCCACCTCTTCCTCTCCATTCACCTCCACAACTTTTCCCTCCACAACCACCTCTCCCTCCACCACCTCCACCTCTTCCTCTCCATTCACCTCCACAACTTTTCCCTCCACAACCATCTCTCCCTCCACCTCCACCTCCTCCTTCCACCACCTCCACCTCTTCCTCTCCATTCACCTCCACAACTTTTCCTTACACAACCATCTCTCCCTCCACCTCCACCTCTTCCTCTCCCTCCTACACCACCTCCACCTCTTCCTCTCCCCTTCACCCCCACAACTTTTCCCTCCACAACCATCTCTCCCTCCATCTCCACCTCTCCCTCCACCACCTCAACCTCTTCCCTCTCCCCTTCCCCTCCACAAGCTTTTCCCTCCAGAACCACCTCTCCCTCCAGAACCACCTCTCCCTCCAGAACCACCTCTCCCTTCACCACCTCAACCTCTTCCTCTCCCCTTCCCCTCCACAACCACCTCTCCCTCCACCACCTCAACCTCTTCCTCTCCCCTTCCCCTCCACAACCACCTCTCCCTCCATCTTCCACCTCTCCCCCTCCCCCATCACCTCCCTCTCCCTCCACCTCCAGCTCCACCTGCGTGTCCCGCCCGGCCTCCCTGATGGACTGAGGCCGCGCACGCCGTTTTGTTTACGTTCCCCCGCGAGCCACACCCGGGTTACGCATCCAGAATTCATGAATAAAGATGAAATGTAAAAAAAATTAAACAAGTAATTAAATAAACAAATATACATATCAAAATATAGCTAGAAGATAAATATAAAAACAAATAAATCACGCATCTAACTATCCAGAGAAAAAACTAACTATACAACTTAAGAAATAACCAAATAAAAGATAAAACAGAAAAATAAATACAACCTCAGCCCTAACACCATCCACAAAACCAACACCCACAACCCCCTCTGAGTATAACGAACCCCATTTCAACCCCACTGTTCACCGCAACCCACCTCGGACCCAAGAGAAACCCCCCACAGAACTCGCGAGAGCCACGCCCCAACCCCTTCAACCTCCCGCCAAAGGAGCGTTCTCGGGCCGCCAACCCCAGCCGACAACGCCGAATCCAACCTCAGCCAAACACCTATCCTCATCTCCCACCATCCACCATCCCTGCGCTCCAACCCCAACAGCTCCCTTCACCCCAACCTCGCTACCTCCTCCCCCAACATCCCCCCAAAACCCCACGATCCACCTCAGGCAACCCACGTCGCGTCCAGGTATACGTCCGTCTGACCCCCTCCCCTCCCCATCTGCCCCTTCCCATCCCCATCCCCTCATCCCCTCCCTTACCCCGGCACATCCCTCCCTCCCATCCACCCTAACCCCACCCCTGCCGGTCCGTACCCCTCACACCTTCCCCCTCCCACTTCTCCCTCCTCCCTCACACCCTCCCCCTTCCCCCTCCCTCCCTCCCCACACCCACCCTCAATACCTTATCGCATGCAACACTATAACGTGGGAACTCCCAAGGCAGCCAGGGAGTACATTTTAAACATTCACAAATACACGTCTCTCTCTCTCTCTCTCTCTCTCTCTCTCTCTCTGTCTGTCTCTGTCTCCCTCTGTCTCTCTCTCTCTCTCTCTCTCTCTCTCTCTCTCTATGTGTGTGTGTGTGTGTGTGTGTGTGTGTGTGTGTGTGTGTGTGTGTGTGTGTATGTGTGCGTGTGTGTGTGTGTGTATGTGTGTGTCTGTCTCTGTTTGTTTGTTTGTTTGTTTGTTTGTTTGTCTATCTGTCTGTTTGTCTGTCTGTCTGTCTGTCTGTCTGTCTGTTTGTCTGTCTGTTTGTCTGTCTGTTTGTCTGTCTGTCTCTCTCTCTGTATTTTTGTTCATATTTTTCTTCATTCTGTTGCATACTTCCCCCTTGATATTAGACCACCGGGCAACGTCAAACCTTGATGAAAATGTTTCGGAATTTCTTTGTCAACTTTATCACCCAGCTCCTTTCTACTCTTCTTCTCTCCTTCTTTTTCTTCTTCTTCTTGAAAAGAGAAGAGAAGAGGAGAGGAAAGAAAATGAGAGGAGAGAAAGGAGAAGAGAAAAGAAAAGAAAAGAAAAGGAGAAGAGAAGAGAAAAGAGAGACGAGGAGAGGTAAATAAAGACAAAGAGACAGGAGGAGGTAAGAGAAGAGGGGAGAAGAGGGTAAAGAAATAATACTTTTATGCGATTTGTTTTGATTATGTGAAATCTATAGAGTTTGCGTGTCTGCCTGTCTGTCTGTGTCTGTGTCTGTCTGTCTGTCTATCTGTCTGTGTTGTCTATTTGTCGGCCTTCAGCCTGTCTGTCTACCTGCTTGTCTCCAGCCTACCTGCCTCTCTACCTTCGGCCTGCATGTCAGCTCCCAATCTCCCAGCCAGTCAGCCTGTCTACCTGCCTAATTGTCTGCCCCAAGCCGGCCTCCCTGCCTGATTTCAGCCTACCAGCCTGCTCGTCCGCCCCCAGCCTGCTCTTCCGCCCCCAGCCCGCTCGTCCGCCCCCAGCCTGCTCGTCCACCCCCAGCCTGCTCGTCCACCCCCAGCCTGCTCGTCCGCCCCCAGCCCGCTCTTCCGCCCCCAGCCTGCTCGTCCGCCCCCAGCCTGCTCGTCCGCCCCCAGCCTGCTCGTCCACCCCCAGCCTGCTCGTCCGGCCCCAGCCTGCTCGTCCGGCCCCAGCCTGCTCGTCCACCCCCAGCCTGCTCGTCCGCCCCCAGCCTGCTCTTCCGCCCCCAGCCTGCTCGTCCACCCTCAGCCTGCTCGTCCACCCTCAGCCTGCTCGTCCACCCCCAACCTGCTCTTCCGCCCCCAGCCTGCTCTTCCGCCCCCAGCCCGCTCGTCCGCCCCCAGCCCGCTCGTCCGCCCCCAGCCCGCTCGTCCGCCCCCAGCCTGCTCGTCCACCCCCAGCCTGCTCGTCCACCCCCAGCCTGCTCGTCCACCCCCAGCCTGCTCGTCCGCCCCAGCCTGCTCGTCCGCCCCCTGCCTGCTCGTCCGCCCCCGCCTGCTCGTCCACCCCCAGCCTGCTCGTCCGCCCCCAGCCTGCTCGTCCACCCCCAGCCTGCTCGTCCGCCCCCAGCCTGCTCGTCCACCCCCAGCCTGCTCGTCCGCCCCCTGCCTGCTCGTCCGCCCCTTGCCTGCTCGTCCACCCTCAGCCTGCTCGTCCACCCCCAGCCTGCTCGTCCGCCCCTAGCCTGCTCGTCCGCCCCCAGCCTGCTCGTCCGCCCCCAGCCTGCTCGTCCACCCCAGCCTGCTCGTCCGCCCCCAGCCTGCTCGTCCACCCTCCAGCCTGCTCGTCCGCCCCCAGCCTGCTCGTCCACCCTCCAGCCTGCTCGTCCGCCCCCAGCCTGCTCGTCCACCCCAGCCTGCTCGTCCGCCCCCAGCCTGCTCGTCCGCCCCCAGCCTGCTCGTCCACCCTCCAGCCTGCTCGTCCGCCCCCAGCCTGCTCGTCCACCCTCCAGCCTGCTCGTCCGCCCCCAGCCTGCTCGTCCACCCCAGCCTGCTCGTCCGCCCCCAGCCTGCTCGTCCGCCCCCAGCCTGCTCGTCCACCCTCCAGCCTGCTCGTCCGCCCCTAGCCTGCTCGTCCGCCCCCAGCCTGCTCGTCCACCCTCCAGCCTGCTCGTCCGCCCCCAGCCTGCTCGTCCACCCCCAGCCTGCTCCGCCGCCCCCCGCCTGCTCGTCCGCCCCCAGCCTGCTCGTCCACCCTCCAGCCTGCTCGTCCACGCCAGCCTGCTCGTCCACCCCCCACCCCCCCCGCCAGCCCATCGCCGCCCGCCCCGCCCCCTTTGGCCTGTGAATATTCCTCCTTGGTTCCCAGCCTCCTTACCTGGCCGCTCGTTCGGATTACCCGCCTGCTTACCCGCCCGAGAGCGTGTGCGCGTGTGCGTGACAGAGATTCCGCGCATGCGTAAACGAGCCAAAGAGCTCCCGGACGCAAAAGAAAAGGAGCGGACGACGAGCTCGAACGACCCTCGACATTTCGCTCGAACCAACGCCAATCTCGTCCTCTCGTTCTCTTCTCTCTCCTCTCTCGTGCTCTCCTCTTTCGTTCTCTCCTCTTTCGTTCTCTCCTCTCTCCTCTCTCGTTCTCTCCTCTTTCGTTTTTTCCTCTTTCGTACTCACCTCTCTCGTTCTCTCCTCTCAACTGTCTCGTCCTCTCCTCTCTCCTCTCTACTCTCTCCTATCTCCTCTTTACTCTCACGGGGAAACGAAGGGGGAATGACCGTTTTTTCTTTGTTCTCCTTGCTTTCTAATTCGTTTCTCCTCTCCACCTTTCTTCTCATTGTGTCCCCACGCTATCCATCTTTTATCCTACAACTCTTTATTCCTTTTTTTCAATTTCTCCGAGTCTGTCTCTTTGGTTTCTATCCTCCTTCCCAATCTACGCTTACTCATCTGCCTATATTTCGCTTCCACTTTTTAATCTCCATTTATTTTCCGTCTCTCTCTCTCACACACTTCCTCTTCCCATCTCAATGAAAATGAACATTTCAATATTGCATTGTTCAACCACCAGCAAAAGCTACGTGAACAACCAGAAGCCCCCCCCCCCCTCCCTCTCTCTCTCTCTCTCTCTCTCTCTCTCTCTCTCTCTCTCTCTCTCTCTCTCTCTCTCTCTCTCTCTCTCTCTCTCTCTCTCTC
The DNA here is from genome assembly GCF_042767895.1 of Penaeus vannamei. Classification (NCBI taxonomy): domain Eukaryota; kingdom Metazoa; phylum Arthropoda; class Malacostraca; order Decapoda; family Penaeidae; genus Penaeus; species Penaeus vannamei. The sequence continues at coordinate 20,876,016 of NC_091589.1, forward strand.
TCTCTCTCTCTCTCCATTTCTTTCTCTCATCTCTCTCTCTCTCTCCATTTTATTTCTCTCATCTCTCTCTCTCTCTCCATTTTATTTCTCTCATCTCTCTCTCTCTCTCTCCATTTTATTTCTCTCATCTCTCTCTCTCTCTCCATTTTATTTCTCTCATCTCTCTCTCTCTCTCTCCATTTTATTTCTCTCATCTCTCTCTCTCTCTGCTTTTTATTTCTCTCATCTCTCTCTCACTCTCCATTTTATTTCTCTCTCTCTCTCTTTTCCCATTTTATTTCTCTCGTCTCTCTCTTCTCCTACCGAATCTCCATTAAAAAAAATACACATTACAAACCGCCCAACAGCAAGGAACCCTCTTCAACAACCCTCCCCGGCTGACACTACGCCTGACGCCCGAACGAGAGTCAGCCAAAAACCCGACCGGCGGCAACCTGTCTACGCCAAAACCTTCTCCGCACTCCACTCCGCGCCCTCCACTCCGCGCACTCCACTCCGCGCACTCCACTCCGCGCACTCTACTCCGCGCCCTCCACTCCGCGCACTCCACTCCGCGCACTCCACTCCGCGCCCTCCACTCCGCGCACTCCACCCCGCGCACTCCACCCCGCGCACTCCACTCCGCGCCCTCCACCCCGCGCCCTCCACTCCGCGCACTCCACCCCGCGCACTCCACTCCGCGCCCTCCACCCCGCGCCCTCCACTCCGCACCCTCCACTCCGCACCCTCCACTCCGCACCCTCCACTCCGCGCCCTCCACCCCGCGCCCTCCACCCCGCGCCCTCCACTCCGCGCCCTCCACTCCGCGCACTCCACTCCGCGCACTCCACTCCGCGCACTCTACTCCGCGCCCTCCACTCAGGCCCGACTTTACCCACTGCCTTTCACTCCTTCGCCTCATAAATAATGAAACACACCTACAGAAATACAAAAGTGAAGCACGCACGTAAGCACACCCGCACGCATGTACGCAATCATGCACATGCGCAAAATTAAAAACGAAATGTACTTCTATGTAAATGAGAGAATGCTCTTGGGCAATGGACGCCACGCACACACACACACACACGCACACACACACACACACACACACACACACACAGAGAGAGGAGAGAGAGAGAGAGAGAGAGAGAGAGAGAGAGAGAGAGAGAGAGAGAGAGAGAGAGAGAGAGAGAGAGAGAGAGAGAGGATACATAGATAGATAAATGGACAAAAAAAAACACAGACAGAAAGACAGACAGACACAGACAGAGAGAGATAAACAAAACAAAACTTCCGAAAACCAACGCAAAACCCATCACGCACCCGCAATCACTCCACAGACCGCGCATTCGCAGACAAAAATTGGTCTGCATTGCCCAACCGTCGGACCCGAACA
>NC_091589.1:20884893-20889893 GCF_042767895.1 Penaeus vannamei
CGCGATAATGATGATGATCGTTCATAATCTGCGTCATCGCCCTATCTCCTTTCTTCGCTCCACCTATTCCTTTGATGCATCCCCCGAGCCATCTATCGTCCCGTCCCCACCCCCCTCTCCCCCGTTTATCTATCCGCTTCTCTCTCCATCCACTCGGACACTCTTCTCCCTCCTTTTCTCCCACCCGACTCAATTTTTCTTCCGCCCTTCCCTTTCTACTCACCTTCCTTGCTATACATTTACTCACCTAACCCACCCATGCACCCACACTTCCCTCCCTCCCTCCTTCCCCCTCCTACTCCCCACCTCACTCGCTTCTTTCTTTCTTCACTCCCTCCAATTCCCTCCCTCCCTCCTTCACCCCTCCTACTCCCCACCTCACTCGCTTCTTTCTTTCTTCCTCCCTCCAATTCCCTCCCTCCCTCCTTCACCCCTCCCTACTCCCCCACCTCACTCGCTTCTTTCTTTCTTCCTCCCTCCTATTCCCTCCCTCCCTCCTTCCCTCCTCCTACTCCCCACCTCACTCGCTTCTTTCTTTCTTCCTCCCTCCCTATTCCCTCCCTCCCTCCTTCCCCCCTCCTACTCCCCACCTCACTCGCTTCTTTCTTTCTTCCTCCCTCCTATTCCCTCCCTCCCTCCTTCCACCCTTCCATTCCTTCTTCCATCAACAACTTTCATGAGCCATAATTGCACTGGGGATTCGTCATGGCCTCTCGAGCTTCGGGCAAAATCGATTTCGTAGGGCATCACCCCCTCCCCCTTTCCTCTCCCTTCTCCCCCCCTCCCTCAGCCCTTCTCCCCCCACTCCCTCTCCCCGTCTCCCCTTCCCTCGAGATATTCGTTTCCTTTTTCTCTCTATCTTACTTTCACTGCGCGGACGACGGAGAGGGAGGGGGGGGGGAGGGGGGAAGAGGAGAAGAAGGGCAAGATAGAATTTCTCTCCCTTTTCGTTTGTTTTGATCCTTCATTCTTTGTTCTACTATTGCGCTCCTCCTCTTTCTCGTAACTTATTTTACAGTCCTTTTTTTCCGCTCGAGTTGCTCTTCCATCCTTTATTCAACATCCCTTCTTTGACTCACATTCCAACTTCCACCGTTCCTCTCTTTCATCCTTCCTACTCTCCTTCTCCTCTTCCCAGCTCTTCCCTCCACACCCCTCCCTAAACTCTTCCTCCCACGTCCGACTCCCTGCTCCTTCCGTCCTCTTTCCTTTTCCTACATTTCTCCCCCATTCTACCCTCTTCCCCTCCCTACCCATTCCTCCCTCTTTCCTCCCCCCTTCTCCTTCCTCCCTCTTTTCTCCCCCTCCCCCTTTCTCCTTCCTCCCTCTTTCCTTTCCTCCCCCTTCCCCTCCCCCTCTTCCTCCTTCACCAGCACCTAAGAAGGACCTCGAGGCGATAACTCACCCCCACCCCCCACCCCCACCCCCAGCCAGCAGCGGGGGTCGGGAACCCCCTCCGTTTAAAAACAAACACGGTCACATTCCTCCCCATCAAGACGACTGAGTAATCTCCCAAGACCACCGGAAAAAATACCCCAGCCCCCCCCGCCCGCCAGCCCCCCAGCCCCCCCGCCCCCCTGCCCCCTGCCCCAAGCATTGCCTATGCCTGCGCTTTTGTTTATGCCTAGTCACATGTTCACTGGTATGCCTACATGTGTTTTCCTGGCTATGTCTGTCTATGTCTAAAGGTTCATGCTAATACTCATGACCACGGCTATACCTATTTTCACTTTCCTGCTCAAACGTATGCCTATGCTTCCTGACATGCCTACACGTACATTTTTGCTTATGCCTATTCACCTCTCCACTGGTATGCCTATATTTATTTTCATGCCTATGTCTGCCTTATGTCAATAGGTTCATGCTAATACCCATGGCCACGGCTATACCTATATCCACTTCCATGTGCATATGCATGCCTATGCTTCCTACCACGCCTATACCCATCCTTATCACCACGCCAACATTTATATATACACGAGCCACGTCTATATATCTTTCCATGCACATGTCTATACCTTTGTTTTCAAAATACCTGTCTACCTATGTCAATTCCCGCACCTCTAATAACGCCTATCCCGATACCCACGCCCATTTCCAATGCCCAAATCTGACTACATCTAATCCCACAGGCTACATATATTTTTCTCCATTTATTCCCACGTCCGTCCCAATTACGCCTTGCCAATTACCATCTTAAAACACATGCCTATTACTATGCCTTTTCCCAAGCCTACACCCCCCCCCTAGTCCCTCTGCCACTCCGCCCCCTCCATCCCCGCCCCTCCCCCCCTTCTCTTCACCTCGTCGAAATGTCATTACTTACCCTTCAAATGACCGAAAGAGAAAGAAAGAGAGAGAGAAAGAAAAAGTCAACACGCAGCTATCAAATATAAATTCTTCTGGTGAAACAATTCAATAATTAAAAGATGTGAAAAGAAAAGAAAAGAAAAAAGAAACAAAAAATGGCCGCCGTGATTTCGGATTAGGCCTTTTCGTCAATCTAATTGTCCCATTAAATGGTATTGGTTATTATTCTTTTACTAATGCAGCTTTTGCACGTTTGGTCCATTTTCTTAAACTCTTTGATTGCTTATTTGGCGTGCGTTTTGGATTTGTTGTTCATACGAGTGTGGTTGATAACATTTATCTTTTATTCAAAATAAAGGCTTGCCATTTACTTTTTTACTTCCATTATTCTCCGTCTCTGTCTGTCTGTCTGTCAGTCTGTTTGTTTCTGTCTGTATCTGTCTGCCTGTCTGTCTGTCTGTTTGTCTGCCTGTCTCTCTTTGTCTCTGTCTCTCTATCTCCGTATGTCTGTCTGTCTGCCTTCTGTCTTATCAGAGTCATTCACCTCAAGCACGCGAGAAAATGTCGCTCCCTCTTACATCCTCCCTCCTCCTCTCCCTCTCCCTCTCCCTCTCCCTCTCCCTCTCCCACTCCCCCCTCCTCTCCCTCTCCCTCTCCCTCTCCCTCTCCCACTCCCCCTCCTCTCTCCTCACACTCCCCCTCCTCTCCTCTCCCACTCCCCCTCCTCTCCTCTCACACTCCCCCCTCCTCTCCTCTCCCACTCCCCCTCCTCCTCTCCTCTCCCACTCCCTCCTCCTCTCCTCTCCCACTCCCCCCTCCTCTCCTCTCCCTCCCCCTCCTCTCTCCTCTCCCACTCCCCCCCTCCTCTCCTCTCCCACTCCCCCCTCCTCTCCTCTCCCACTCCCTCCTCCTCTCCTCTCCCACTCCCCCCTCCTCTCCTCTCCCACTCCCTCCTCCTCTCCGCCTAAAACCGTAATAGAATTCTCAAATTAATCAGACACAACTTGGAACCCCAACACGAAGGTCTCCATAATAGATAAAGGAGTTGGGAGGAAGAAGGAAAGGGGGGAGGAAGAAATAAGGAAGAAGTATGAGGTGGATGAAAAGGAGGAGGAGGAGGAGGAATAGATGGAAGAAGAGGAAGAAGAGGAGGAGTAGGAATAAAAATAAAAGGAAGAAAACGAAGAGGAGGAGGAGGAGGAGGAAGAAGGAAAAGAAGCAGAAGAGGAAGATGAGGAGGAAGAGCAGAAAGAGGAGGAAGAACGAGGAAAAAAAGAAGAAGAAAAAAAAAAACGGTTTACAGAAGAAGAAGAAGATGGGGAGAAAGAGTAGGAAAAAAGAACCAATACAAAAACGGTTTACATGAGAGAATAATGTTGAAAAATATCTAAAAATATTCAGGAATAAAAACACGCATAACAGACCCAAACACAGCACGCAACCTTACAGACAAAAACAGGAAAAGCATATAACCACAAATTCGTATATACATGATACATAAAAATATGTAAAATATAAATTCATATAAATATATATTTTCTTATATATGTACACACATACATTCCAATTATATATATATATATATATATATATATATATATATATATATATATATATATATATATATATATATATGTGTGTGTGTGTGTGTGTGTGTGTGTGTGTGTGTGTGTGTGTGTGTGTGTGTGTGTGTGTGTGTGTGTGTGTGTGTGCGCGTGTGTGTGTGCGTGTGTGTGTGCGTGTGTGTGTGCGTGTGTGTGTGCGTGTGTGCGTGCATTTATATATATATATATATATATATATATATATATATATATATATATATATATATATATATATATATATATAATATTACATTTTACATATATACACACAGATACTGTTCACCTAAATACATACATACATATTTAAAGAAATATATGCATACACGCATTCCCTTTACATAAACACTCGTTGATATTTACCCACTAACCTACTTACTCATTTAATCAATTAATCAATTACCTCGGTCCGTACATACCAACCAACCGACCTACCTACCACACCCATACAAACACGCATATTTAAATGCATACATTCACAGATACATAAAAATAAACATACATACATACACACAAACATCCAAACATACACACAAACATCCAAACATACATACATACACACAAACATCCAAACACACACACATACATACACACACAGCCACGCATGCACACGGCGTTCATTGCGGCAAAGGCAGAAGACGGTATGAATGAGACCGACCGACCTCCATGACGCAAGAGAGATGCATCTGACCGGTTTCGACCATTTCTCCCTCACACGAGATAACAGTCGACACCGGTCAAGTGCACTTCTTGACCTTCCCATCCGTGACCTTGGCCTTCCCATCCATGACCTTGACCTTCCCATCCACGACCTTGACCTTCCCATCCATGACCTTGACCTTCCCATCCATACCTTTTTTTTTCCTACGTAGGCCTAGCACGGATGCATACATACATATATACATTCACACATTCATAAACACATAAATACATAATTCATAATAAACACATGCATACTTACCCACATCCATGCATATTCATACACATACCCACAGACATCCATAAATACATGCTTCCATACATACATACATAGAAACATACACACGTACACGTATGCAGAAACACATCCATGCACACATACATCCAACA
>NC_091589.1:20894893-20897393 GCF_042767895.1 Penaeus vannamei
GAGCACAGCGGCAGCGGCGACCATACTAAACAACACCCCCCCACCGCTCCCCACCCCCCACAAGGCTGACCCGAAATATTAAGAGGAAAAAACGGAAAGGACAAAAACAGCGCCTCATACATTTCCATTGTCATGACCACCGGGTACCGCCGTCGTCGTTGTTGTTACCGTTTTTGTTCTTGTTCTTGTTCTTGTTCTTGTTCTTGTTCTTGTTATGATGATGATATTGTTATGATGATGATGATGATGTCGTTGTTGTTGAATTTTTTTTCGTTTCGTTGTTGTCGATGTTGATGATGATGATGATGATGGTGGTGATGTTATGATAATGATGATATGATATGATGATGATGATTATGATATTGTTATGATGATGATGTCGTTGTTGTTGTTGATGTTGCCGTTGTTATTGTTGTCATCGTCATCACTATCATTACCCTTATTATCAATCATTAGTACGATCATTACTCAATATACTAATCATCATTATCAATATCATTTTAAACCTTCTATTATCATTATCATTGCTGCATTATTCATGTTTATTCATGGTATTAAAAATTTAGTGAATTTTAGAGGGGGAAAAGAATAATTTCTATCTTTCTTATATCAAATCACATTTTACTTGGTTAGCTTTCTCTAACATAAAATACGTTTATTACTAACTTGTACATAAAAACGCTTTACAAAATTACAAATGATTAAAGACAAAAATATAAAACTATTCCTCAACTAAAAAAAGAAAAAAAAAATTTAAAATTATTCCTCAACTAAAAAAATAAAGACAAAAATATAAAATTATTCCTCAACTTTAAAAAATCCAAATTTCTTTCCTAAACATTTTCCCCCTAACAAACTGACCGACACGTGTGGGGGGGGGGGGGGTGAATTGTTAACACCCGGCTTCAACTCCAACCCCTTTTTATTTTTAATCTTTTATCTTCCCCTTAACCTTCCTATCCCTACCATAAAGTGCAGCCCTCCCACTTTCAATCCCGAGTACAGACCTATCCTTCCGCAATAGATAATAAACATCCCACACGCGCAAGAAAAAGAAAGAACGAAAGAAAGAAAGAAGAAAAAAGAAAGAAAGAAAGAAAAAAAGAAAGAAAGAAGAAAAAAAGAGCGAAAGAAAAAAAGAACGAAAAAGAAAAAGAAAGAAGAAAAAAAGAACGAAAGAAAGTAGAAAAAAAGAACGAAAGAAAAAAAGAAAAAAAAGAAAAAAAGAAGAAAGAAAAAAAGAAAAAAAAAGAAAAAAAAAAACAGACAACCAAGATTCCCTAAAGAGCCGAGCGATGAAGACAACAGCAACGACGCGAAGCAGGTAAACACACACACAAACGTTCTCCGGCTCGTAAATCCCAATAAACGTTTCTTATCCTTCTCACAACGATAAGGGGAATCGCCGAGGGGACAGGAGAATAGGAGGGGAGAGAGGGAGGGAAGGGAAGGGGAGGGGGAATGGGAGTGGAGGGAAGAGAGAGGGAGGAGAAGGAAAAGGAGAGGGAGGGAGGGAGAGCGAGAGAGAGAGAGCGAGAGAGAGAGAGAGAGAGAGAGAGAGAGAGAGAGAGAGAGAGAGAGAGAGAGAGAGAGAGAGAGAGAGAGAGAGAGAGAGAGAGAGAGAGAGAGAGAGAGAGAGAGAGAGAGAGAGAGAGAGAGAGAGAGAGAGAGAGAGAGAGAGAGAGAGAGAGAGAGAGAGAGAGAAAGAAAGAGAAAGAAAGAGAAAGAAGAGAGAGAGAGAGAGAGAGAGAGAGAGAGAGAGAGAGAGAGAGAGACAGAGACAGACAGACAGACACAGACACAGAATGGAGTGGGGGGGGGGAGTCCTCCACGGGTCGCGTGAACCCCAAAATATCTCATGAGGAATTAAAACACTCCGGAGGGAGAGAGGGAGGGCGCGCAAGGGAGAATCTTCCCAATGATTAGAGTAATTGCCACGAAAGCGTGTGTATCTATTTACCTGTGTACGTTCCCGTGTGCGCGAGCCAATTCTTCTCTCCCCGAACTCCTCTTCACTCCTTCATCTCCATCTTTCTGTTTTCTAATTCTGCTCTCTTTCCTCCCCTCTCTCCTCGTTCTTGCCTCTCCTACCCTTTTCTCTCGGCAATTCACTCTCCCTCTCCTCTTCTTTCCTTAATATTTCCCTTCCCTATCTTCTACCAACTGCCTACATTTTTATCCACTTCCCCAAACCCCACCCCTAACCCCCCTAACCCTACCCTAACCCCCCTAACCCGTACCCGCACGCAACACCTACCTCTACCTTGCATCACCTCCAACCCCAAAACCCACCTTCCACCTCCAACCCAATCCCCATCTCCAACCCCATCTTACAACTCCTACCCCATCCCCATCTTCCACCTCCAACCCCACTCCCACCTTCCAACTTCCACCTTCAACCCCACCCCCCACCTTCCACCTTCAACCCCACCCCCACCTTCCACCTCCAATCCCATCTTACACCTCCTACCCCACCCCCATCTTCCACCTCCCAACCCCA
>NC_091589.1:20902393-20914893 GCF_042767895.1 Penaeus vannamei
ACCCCCGCCCCCACCCTTACCCCACCCCCGCCCAGGCACCCCGTAGAAGTCTCCGAAATTGCAACTTCGCTCCGGACTGGCGAGGCGCGGCGCCGTGTGGCGTGGGGGCCCGGCGCATGTTAAGCTACAGGAAGCCCTTGATCGCGATGCATCTGACGGAGTTCTTGGTGTATACGAGGGGCTCCCAGCGTTATTTCATCTCTCGATCTGCTTCTGCTTCTGCTTCTTCTTTCTACTTCTTCTTCTGCTTCTTCTTCTGCTTCTTCTTCTGCTTCTTCTTCTGCTTCTTTTTCTGCTTCTTTTTCTGCTTCTTTTTCTGCTTCTTTTTCTGCTTCTTCTTCTGCTTCTTCTTCTGCTTCTTCTTCTGCTTCTTCTTTCTTCTGCTTCTTCTTTCTTCTGCTTCTTCTTCTTCTTCTTCTTCTTCTTCTTCTTCTTCTTCTTCTTCTTCTTCTTCTTCTTCTTCTTCTTCTTCTTCTTCTTCTTCTTCTTCTTCTTCTTTCTACTTCTACTTCTACTTCTACTTCTACTTCTTCTTTTTCTTCTTCTTCTTCTTCGTCATCACCGGCTTCATCTTCGTCATCTCTTCTTTCTTTTCCCTTCCCTTTTCATTTATTTCTCCCTTTCTCTTTCCCCTTTGCTCCCTTTCCTTCTCTCCCGTCTCCGTTCCCTCACCTTCCTTCTGACCGACCTTTCCCACCCTCTTCTCTCCATCCACTCCTCTCCCCTTTCCTCCAGTCCTTCTACCCGCTGCCTTCCGTGACCACTGGCCAAGATGATTTACAGCACAGACCCATTTACACCACTTTGAAGATGCGTTGGAAATACTTTCAAATTAATTCCACCCAATTTCGCTCCAACAACCGCATAAATCGTATACCCTTTCACTTTCCCAGTCACACCCATTCCTACATTCCTTCTCCTTTCCTTTCCTCATTTCCTCTCCCCTCTCCTTTCCTCTCCTTCATCACTTTTTATAACACACACACAAAAATATACATGTATATAAACATACATTTACAGGTATATATACATACATATATATATATACATACATATATATATACATACATATATATATATATATATATATATATATATATATATATATATATATATATATATATGTGTGTGTGTGTGTGTGTGTGTGTGTGTGTGTGTGTGTGTGTGTGTGTGTGTGTGTGTGTGTGTGTGTGTGTGTGTGTGTATGTGTGCATATTTGTGATCACTCACACACACACACACACACACACACACACACACACACACACACACACACATATATATACATATATATATATATATATATATATATATATATATATATATATATATATATATATATATGTATGTGTATATATGTATATATATATATATGTATATATATATATATTTCTCTCATATATATATATATATATATATATATATATATATATATATATATACATTTTTCTCATATATATATACATACACGCACACAACCGCACTTACAAACACACACATTCGCAAAACACACACTCATCAATATTCATGGCCCCTAACGAGTGCCATGAATATTCAAACTTGCCAGCGCTCATTAATACACACACAATCTCCGCCCCGCTGTCATTAACAAGTCCTCGTACTCATCACACTCCCCCCTCCCCCTCCCTCCCCCTCCCTAACCCCCTCCTCTCCTTAGCTCCCTCCCTCCCTCCCTCCTCTACTTCCCTCCACTCCACCCTTCGATTCTTTTACTTTCTTCTCTACTTCTCTCCTCTGCTCCTCCCTCCTTTCTAAACCCCTTACTGTCCCTCCTTTCACACCGTGCCCTCCTCCTCCCCTTCCCACCTGTTATCCTCTTCCTCTTCTCTTTTCCTCCCTCCTTCCCTACTCTCCTCCTCTCTTTCACCCCTCCTCCTCTCCTCTCCTCCTCTCTTTCCCTCCCTCCTCTCCTCTTCCACTCCTCTCTTTCCCTCTCTTTCCTCCTGTCCCTCCTCTCTTTCCCTCTTTCCTTCCTGTCCCTCCTCTCTTTCCCTCTTTCCTCCTGTCCCTCCTCTCTTCCCTCTTCCCTCCTGTCCCTCCTCTCTTTTCCTCCCTCATCTCCTCTCCTCCCTCTCGTCTCTTTCTATGCCTCCCCTCCTTCCCTCCCTCCCTCCTCTCCCTCCCTCCCTCCTCTCCTACCTCTCATTCCCTCCCTCCTCTCATTCCCTCCCTCCCTCCCTTCCCTTTCATTCCCTTTCTCCTCTCCCTCTCCCTTTCCTTCCCCTCCTCTTCTCTCTTTCCCTCCCTCCCTCCCTCCCTCCCTCCCTCCCCCTCCCTACCTTTGCATGGTAAACTGACCCAATCAACACGCCCCTCCCTCGCCCTTAGCCCCTCTGCATGATTAACCAGTCCCGTGTGCCATACCGTAAAAAAACAGAATACGATAAAAGATAAAAAGATAAAAACATTCGACCTCCCTGTATACTAAAAAAAAAAAAAAAAAAAAAAAAAAAAATGTTTGTCTTTACGCGCTATAAACAACTTTGATGGTGCGTCCGTGGCACTGCCTTGTAATAAGGACGACGCGCATGTCCGGGGTCCGTCTTAGCCCAACGTCCTTACACATCTTAGAAAAGGAAATGGAAAAAAAACACCGCTACTGCCCCCTACACGGATAACCATTCTAGTCAAAAGATGCCAAACCCTTGCAAACTCATATAAACAAATAAATAAATAAATAATGAATACATGTGCATATAAATAAAAGTAATTATTTACTATTTAAATAAATCAAATAATGAAAAAATACAAATAAATAAATAAAATATTAACTATATACATAAATCAAATAATGAAAACAATATAAAATAATAAAATAAGGAATAAGCATACAAACAAATAAAAGAATGAATACACATACAAATAAACAAAAGATTGAATAAATATACAAATTAATTAAATTCATAAATATACAAATTAATTAAATTCATAAATATACAAATAAATAAAAAACACAATAAGTATGCAAATACATAATCAAACAAACAAATAAAAAGCGATGAAAGCAATCAAAAAGATCTAATCCAAACATGTAAACACCAGACATGTACTACGTTGTGTACTTGATGACAAGGACGGAGGGAGGGGGAGGGAGGGGGGAGAGAGAAAAAGAGAGAGAGAGAGAGAGAGAGAGAGAGAGAGAGAGAGAGAGAGAGAGAGAGAGAGAGAGAGAGAGAGAGAGAGAGAGAGAGAGAGAGAGAGAGAACAAATAAGGAAGAGTAGAGCAGTGAGGGAGGACAAGAATTGAGGGGAGAAGAAAGGGAAGAATTAGAAAGGGTTCGGGAACAAAGAAAAGAGGCACGAGGGAGAAATGAGACGCGAGACATTAAAAAAAAAAAAAAAAAAAAAAACGACCACGAGACGGCGAGCGAGAGCAGCAGCGGCGGCGTACAACGAATCGTACAGCAGCGCCCCCCCCCCCTTTCCTTGTGCACAGCCGACATGTACTCACTTACGAACACTGCGCTGTACAATCAAACGGGGCCGGGAGCCGCTTGCGAGTGTGTACTTACGTCTAAACGGCCTGTGAATGAGCCTCGCCTAACATGTTGGAGGAATCTATCTGCGGGGGAGGACGCCGCCTGCCTGCGGATGGCGGGATTCGGCAGAGGGAGGGAGGGGAGAAAGGGGGGGAGGGGATGGGAGGGGAGGAAGAAGGGGGATGGGAGGGGAGGGGAGAAAGGGGAGGGAAGAGGGAGGGGAGAAAAGGAGGGAGGGGAGGGGAGGGGATGGGATGGGAGGGAAGGGGGAGAAAGGGAGGGAGGGGAAGAAGGGAGGGAGGGGAAGAAAGAGGGGAGGGAGGGGAGGGAGGAAGGAAAGGGAGGCAAAGAAAAAGAAGTAGTAGGAGAAAAGACGAAGAAAAGAAGAAGAAGAAGAAGAAGAAGAAGTAAAAGGAGATGAGGATGCGGATGATATTGATGGTGATGCAAAATGATGAAAGACACATATTAGTAAAAAAAAAATCAAAACGAAAATAAAGAAACAGAAAGAAAAAAGACGCTAACGTCAACAAAGAAAGACAATATGAAAAAAACACACAAAACAAAAAATTAGATATCTTAAAAAAGGAGAGAAATTGAAAAAAGACAAAAAAATGTTCTTTTTTCTCTTTCTTTTTTTTAAGAACCTGCATGAGTCAATCAGATACGAAAGTTTAAGAGAAAGCAAGCCATTAGCATCTTGACTCGAGGCTCTGAAACGCAATGTTGGGGGGAGGGAATGCGAAGGAAGAGGGGGAAGGGAGGGAGGGAGGGGAGGCTGGGGGAGGGAATGGGAAGGATGAGGGGGAGGGAGGGAGGAGGGGGAGGCTGGGGGAGGAATGGGAAAGGAAGAGGGAGGAGGGAGGGAGGGGAGGGAAAGGGAGGGAAGAGGGAGGAGGGAGGGGAGGGGGAGGCTGGGGGAGGGAATGGGAAGGAAGAGGGGGGAGGGAGGAGGGGAGGGAGGGAGGGGGAGGAAGAGGGTTAGAAATAGAAAAGAAGGGAGAGTGGAAAGCTAAAGGGGAAAGGGAAAGGGGTTATGACGGAGAGGTAAAGGCAGAAGCAGGGAGAGAGTGGAGAAGGGGAGAGAGAAGAATAAGAGAAGAAAGAAGGCGAGAAGGGAAAGAGAAACAGAGGGAGGGGGAGGGATGGGAAAGATGGACAGGGACAAAGAGTGAAGCGGAAAGGGGGAAGGAGAAGAGAGGGAAATCTGAGAGGATACGGAGGGGGGGGGAGAAATGGGTGGATGGAGTGGAGGAGGCGAGAAGAAAAGAAAGAGGAAGAGGAAAATATCTAAGGTGGCTTCAAGATCCGGAGAGGGGAGAGAAAGAAGGAGAAGGGGATGGAAAAGAAGGGAAAAGGGAAGGAGAAAGGTAGGGAGAGGGAGGTGAGATAGGCACACACACACACACACACACACACACACACACACACACACACACACACACACACACACACACACATACATACATACATATACATATACACATACACACACACACACACACACACACAAACACACACACACACACGAAAAAATAAATAAATAATAAAACATAATACCAACAGCAATACCAAAATACAGGCCGGAAAAATGATAAAAAACAAAACAAAACAAAAAGAAACGTTGATACGAAAAACAACGAAAGAGGGGAAGAGGAGGCAACAGGTGACCTCAACACAGACTTGGCATCGGACAGGTAAAGTGCAAAGGGAAGCCGTTAATGAGATGGAAAAGAGTGGGAGGGAAAGGGGAGAGGGGAAGGGGGAAGGGGGGAAGAGGGGAAGGGGGAAAGAGGTAAATGAAAAACAGGGAGGAGAGGAGGTCAAAAAGGGAGGGGGATAAGGGGGGTAAAATAGGGAGCAGGAGGATGTCAAAAGGGGAAAGGAAGAGGAGAGGAAGGCAAAAACAGAAAAGGGAGGAAACAAAAAAAAAAATATATACATATATATATAAAATAAAGAGGGCGAACAATCTGGTTTAGAGAAGTGAAATAAAAAAAGCAAAGAAGGGAAATGAGAAAGCTAAAATTGAAGAAGGGAAAGTAAAGAATAGAGCAAAATAAGGAATAGAGCAAAAGCCTAAAATCAGAATAAGGCAAAAGTAAAGAAAAAATGGAGGAGGTTAAGGTCAAAAATCAAAACTCACTAATAAAAAAGAGTCAAAAAGGAAGGACAGAAAGGGAGAATTCAAAGTAAAAAGAAAAAAGAAAAGGGGGGCTCAGAAAAGGAAGGGAAGAGGGGGAGGTGGAGAGGGAAAGCACACACGCAGCAAAACCCCAACTCACGATATCACACTACCATCTTTATTGATGACCGCCGTTGACCTAATTCCGAAGTGGATGGAAGGAGGAGAGGAAAGGGGAAGGCTACGTAGGGGAGAAATGGAGAGAAAAAAAAATGATGAAGAATGGATAATAAAAAATACAAGAATAATTACACAGAAAGGAAAAATAATTAGGGGACAATTAATCATACCCATTTATCATTTCGAAAAAAATGAAAAAGAAACTGAAAAAAAACGGTAAAAAAGAAAAGAAAAATAGAAAGAAAAAAATGAGAAAAAAAATAAAGAGAGAAAAGAAAAAAAAAAGAAAAGAAAAAGAAACAGAAAAAAATTACGAACTAATAAAACGAAAAAAAGAAAACGCTAAAAAAGGGAGAAAGAAACCCTCGCCCCCCATCCCCCCCTTCTAAATGGAACGCAGCCCGTCTTCGAGGCAAAGAGGCATTCATCGTGACACATTTAGACCAAGCCCGGCCGGACAAACGGGTGATGGTGGCGTAACCCGACCCATTTCATCCAAGGGTATGCGCGCTGCCCTGCATGAACGCTGAGGCCTCCGCTGCGGTCATTTGCATGTCTGTGCCTGTTTGTGTGTATTTATTGGTGAGAGAGAAGGAGGGAGAGAGGGAGAAGGAGGGAGGAGAAGGAGGGAGGAGAGAGAGAGAGGGACGGACGGGGAGAGAGAGGGAGGGTGAGAGAGAAGGAGGAAGAGAGGGGGAGAGGGGGGAGAGAGGGGGAGAGGGGGAGAGAGGGGGAGGGAGGGAGGGAAAGGGTGAAATAAGAGAGAGAGAGAGAGAGAGGTAATGAGGAGAACAGGTGAACCAGATGAACAACCATCTCAGAAATACCTTTAACATCTCTCCCTCTCTTACTTTATCTGCCTGCTTATCTTCCCACTCCCACTCCCACTCCCACTCCCACTCCCACTCCCACTCCCACTCTCCTTCCCACTCCCTCTCCCACTCCCACTCCTTCTCCCACTCCCACCACTCCCACTCCCACTCCCACTCCCACTCCCTCCCTCCCCACTCCACTCTCCCTCCCTCACACTCACTCCCTCCTCCACTCCACTCCACTCCCTCACCTCTCTGTGGTTCGTCCCGTCCACTTCCTTCCTTCCTCCCTCCCTCCCCCTCCTCTCCCTTTTTCCCTACCTCTCCCTCCCTTCTCTCCTTCTCTCTGCTCCTCCCTCCCTCTCTCTTCCTGCTCCTCCCACCTTCTCTTTTCCTGTCCCTCCCTCTCTCCCTTCTCTCCCTCTCTCTTCCTGCTCCTCCCTCCTTCTCTTTTCCTGCCCCTCCCTCCTCCTCTTTGCCTGCCCCTCCCTCCCTTCTCTCCCTCTCTCTTCCTGCTCCTCCCTCCTTCTCTCTTCCTGCCCCTCCCTCCCTCCTTCCCTTCTCTCCCTCTCTCTTCCTGCTCACTCCCTCTCTCTTCCTGCTCCTCCCTCCCTCTCTCTTCCTGCCCAACCCCTCCCTCCCTTCTCTCCCTCTCTCTTCCTGCCCAACCCCTCCCTCCCTTCTCTCCCTCTCTCTTCCTGCTCCTCCCTCCTTCTCTCTTCCTGCCCCTCCCTCCCTCCTTCCCCGCTCTCTCCCCCTGCCCTCCTTCCCATCAGGCGCCCGGCCGCACCCCGTTCCGTCAGACCAAGTGTCGCGGGCAATTAATGGTACAACTGCTAGAAGCGGCGTAGGTACAGCGGTGACGTCACAAAGGTCACGAGTATCTTGCTCTCATACCATCTTTCTTCCTCTTTCTCTTTCTCCCATTACGTCTTTCTCCCTCTTTTTCTTTCTATCAAGCTGTCTTTCTCCCTCTTTCCCTTTCTACCATCCTGTCGTTCTACATCTTTTTCTTTCTACCATCCTGTATTTCTTCCTTCTCCCTCTCTCTCTATCATTCGCCTTAGTCTCTTCCACCTCCTTAGCTCCTATTTACCTCTTTCGTTCTCCTCTCCCTCTTCCCATCACTTCAAATTACCCCTCCCTCCTTCTATCTTTCCTTTCCCCCTCATCTCCCCATCATCCTTTCCTCTCCTCTTTCTCCACCCGTCTCCCTCTCCCTCCTCCGTTCTCTCTCCTTCGCCCCTCCTTCCTCCCTCCCCATGGCCCGCACGCACACACACACACACACACACACACACACACACACACACACACACACACACACACACACACACACACACACACACACACACACACACACACACACACACACATTTCCAACGATCTCTGTATCTGCATTCCATCTTTCCTCTCACACCTGTCTGTATCATTATTTTTTTCTCGAGCCGCCTGCACCTAACGAGCGCCCTAACAGTAGAAAATGTCAGTCCGAGCATATCCGCATTCGGTAAAAAAAAAAAAAAAAATAGTAGTTGTGCCACTTCCACCTGCAGGGGCACTCTCCCCCCTCCCCCCTGCCCCCTCCCCTCCCCTCCCCCGCCGGCCCAGAGCTGCCTCAGAAGGAAGGAAGGGAGGGTGGGTGGAAAGAGGTGAGGAAGGGAAAGAAAGAGAGATAAATATAGAGATAATAACAAAATCGGAGAGAGGGAGAAGGAGAGGTAGAGGTAGAGGGAGAGAGAGAGAGAAAGAGAGAGAAAGAGAGAGAGAGAGAGAGAGAGGAGAGAGAGAGAGAGAGAGAGAGAGAGAGAGAGAGAGAGAGAGAGAGAGAGAGGATAGAGTGAGAGAGAGAGAGGATAGAGTGAGAGAGAGAGAGGGTAGAGTGAGAGAGAGAGAGGAGAGAGAGAGAGAGAGAGAGGGGAGAGTGAGAGAGGGGGGGAGAGAGAGAGAGAGAGAGAGAGAGAGAGAGAGAGAGAGAGAGAGAGAGAGAGACAGAGAGAGAGAGAGAGAGAGAGAGAGAGAGAGAGAGAGAGAGAGAATTCGGGGCCAATGCCTATCCGCCCCCACCCCCAGCCCCATATTCTGGTGCTCTCTCGACCTGGGGGCAGACGCGGGGCCGGGCGCACGGGCAGCGATGACTCAAGTTCCCGCTCGCTGAGGGCGCCGGGAGAGGGTCCAGGAGGCGGGCGAAGAGGCCTCCGTCCCGAGCGCCGCCCTTCGCTCCCACCCCGCCGGCAGAGGGGGAAGGGAAAAGGCACGACTGAGAGGGGAAAAGTGGGGAGGGCATCGAATGGTCGGTCGGCGGGCAGCGGGCGAGGGCGGCTTGTAGTGGGCGGCCAGAGCGGCCAGGGCGGCCCGGGGCGCCCCGCTCTGGATTCGTGACCGGCCACTTGTGCCGTCGTGACCGGCCACCACGATCTCGCGCCGGGCACCACCTCCTCTACCTGTGCCCGCTGCCCTGCTATGCTCCCTCTCTCTCGCTGCCCTGCTATGCTCCCTCTCTCTCGCTGCCCTGCTATGCTCCCTCTCTCTCGCTGCCCTGCTATGCTCCCTCTCTCTCGCTGCCCTGCTATGCTCCCTCTCTCGCTGCCCTGCTATGCTCCCTCTCTCTCGCTGCCCTGCTATGCTCCCTCTCTCTCGCTGCCCTGCTATGCTCCCTCTCTCTCGCTGCCCTGCTATGCTCCCTCTCTCTCGCTGCCCTGCTATGCTCCCTCTCTCTCGCTGCCCTGCTATGCTCCCTCTCTCTCGCTGCCCTGCTATGCTCCCTCTCTCTCGCTGCCCTGCTATGCTCCCTCTCTCTCGCTGCCCTGCTATGCTCCCTCTCTCTCGCTGCCCTGCTATGCTCCCTCTCTCTCTCGCTTCCCTGCTATGCTCCCTCTCTCTCGCTGCCCTGCTATGTTCCCTCTCTCTCTCGCTGCTCTGCTATGCTCCCTCTCTCTCGCTGCCCTGCTATGCTCCCTCTCTCTCGCTGCCCTGCTATGCTCCCTCTCTCTCGCTGCCCTGCTATGTTCCCTCTCTCTCTCGCTGCTCTGCTATGCTCCCTCTCTCTCTCGCTGCCCTGCTATGCTCCCTCTCTCTCGCTGCCCTGCTATGCTCCCTCTCTCTCGCTGCCCTGCTATGATTTCTCCCTTCCTCTCCCTCGCAGTCCCAATCTCCAATATCCCATTCCTCTCCCTCTCCCTCTCCTTCTCCTATTTTCTCCTCCTTCTCTGATTATCTCCCTCTCTTTCATCCTGATCTTTCCCTCTGCTCTCCTATACCTCACTACCCCCCCCCCTCCCCTCCCCTCCACCTCGCGTTCCTCAACTCGCCCTCCGCCATTCTACCATTCTCTCTCTGCTTTGCCATAGCACTTTCTCCCCTCCATCATCCCCCTCCCATCCCCGTCCTTCACTTCGCTACTCCTTCCTTCCCCAACGCCATCCCTCCCTTCCATCCCCACCCGACCTCCTCAACGCCATCCCATTTCCTTGTTTCTTTGTTTGTTTCTCGTTTTTGTTTACCTCTTCCCTTCCCTTCCTCCCACGCCCCCCCCCCCTCCCTTCCTCCGAGGCGCCGTGCCCAACCGACGACACTTTCCTCCCGCTGGGCCTCCGAGCTTGCTCTGACGGAGGAATAACGGGCGCGTACCTTGGGGGAGGAGGGGGAGGGGGAGGGGAAGGAGGGGGAGGGGATAGTAGGGGAGGGAGGAAGAGGGGATAGTAGGGGAAGGAGGGAGAGGGAGAGGGGAGGGGGAGGGAGGGAGAGGGAGAGGGGAGGGAGAGGGAGAGGGAGAGGGAGAGGGGAGGAAGATGGAAGAGTGGGATGGGGGAAGGGTGGTGTTGAAGGTAGTGGGTTAGAGAAGGTGGAGACGGTGGACAAAAGAGGGAGGGATATTGAGAAGAAGGAAATGGAGAAGGAGAATGAGGAAAAGATAAAGATGAAAATAATAAGAACAAGAATAAGAAACAGCCGAGATGGACACGAAGAGGACCACGGAGACAAAACACAAGAACAAGAAACCGCAACCCACCCCCCAACCGCTTCGCCCCATTCATCTCGAGCCCTTCTTTCCCCTCCTCCCCAACCCGATTCTTCGGCTACCACAAGACCTCTTTCTCTTCTGCTCGTTCTTCTTCATCTGCTCCTCCTTCCTCTTCCTCTGCCTCTGCCTCTTCTTCTTCCTCTTCCTCTTCTTTGCCCCATTCATCTCAAGCCCTTCTTTCCCCTCCTCCCCAACTCGATTCTTCGGCTACTACGTCGACCCCTTTCTCTTCTTCTGCTCGTTCTTTTTCTTCTTCATCATCTGCTCGTTCTTTTTCTTCTTCATCATCTGCTCGTTCTTTTTCTTCTTTCATCATCTGCTCCTCCTCCTCCTCCTCCTCCTCCTCCTCCTCCTTCTTCTTCTTCTTCTTCTTCTTCTTCTTCTTCTTCTTCTTCTTCTTCTTCTTCTTCTTCTTCTTCTTCTTCTTCTTCTTCTTCTTCTTCTTCTTCTTCTTCCTCCTCCTCCTCCTCCTCCTCCTCCTCCTCTTCTTCTTCGCCGTCGTCGTCGTCCCTTTCTCCTCTTCGTCTTCATCTACGTCTTCTGCTCATTATTCTTCATCTTCTAATCGTTCTTCTTCATCTTCTTCTGCCCATTATCATTTTCATTATTCTGCTCGTTCTTCTTCTTATAACAGTTCATTTTCTCCATCTTCTGCTGATTATTATTATTCTGTTCGTTCTTCTACTTCTTCGTCATCTTCAACCTTCACTTCTTCTTCAAGTCCTCTCCTCTCTTCTCCCTCCCTCAATTTTATCTTTTTCTTTCTTCTTCTTCTTGTTTCTTGGCATTATTGCACACCCAGTCTATGTTCCTCTCATTTACTTCAACTTTTCACCTCATCTCCTCACACCTTTCGTTTTTTTGTCTTCCCTTTTGTATCTTCTTTTACTCTTACTCAACGATTCCTCCCTTTCTATTTGCTCGGATCTTTTATCATGTCCTGTTATTTTTTCTTTCGTCTCACCCTCTATTCTTCTCCTCTCTTACTTTTTTCCCATACTTCTCTTCTCTTCCTTTTCCATGTTCCTTTCCTCTTACTTTTCTTCTCCTTTGCATCTCTATCTTTCCTCCCTCCCTCCATTCCTACCTTTCTTTCTTTCTTTTTCTTTCTTTCTTTCTTTCTTTCTTTCTTTCTTTCTTTCTTTCTTTCTTTCTTTCTTTCTTTCTTTCTTTCTTTCTTTCTTTTTTTCTTTCTTTCTTTCTTTCTTTCTTTCTTTCTTTCTTTCTTTTTCTTTCTTTTTTCTTTCTTTCTTTCTTTCTTTCTTTCTTTCTTTCCTCCCTCCCTCCCTCCCTCCCTCTTCCCCTTTCCCTCTTTTCTTCCTCCCCTTTCCTTTCCCTTCCACCCTTCCTCCCTCCTTCCCTTCCCCCCTTTCTCCCTCCTCCTGTCTCTCCCTTCCTCCCTATCTCTCTCCGAGGCAGACTGTCAGCCACTCCAGTCACCTCCGAGATGCACGTCACAGCGAGTCCATGCAACCTTGACACGTCGGCGCTCCGCACAACATCCTTTGCCTTGCTAACGATGCCTCCTCCCCCTCCCCCTCCCTCCCTCCCTCCCTCCTTCTCCTCCTCCTCCTCCTTGTTCTTGTTCTTCTTGTTCTTCTTGTTCTTCTCCTTCTTATACTCTTTCTCCCCGTCTTCTCCTTCCCTTATTCCTCCTTATTCGCACTCTCCTTTCCTTATTCTCCTCCTCTTCGTTCTCTTTCCCTTTCATCTCCTCCTCTCCCTTCCTCTTTTTTACTCTCCTTCCCCCTCTCCCTCCTCTTTCTCCTCCATCACCTCCCAGCTCCCAATTCTCTTCCTCTGCTCAGCCACTGCTCTCCTTTTTACGTTTTACCAAGAGAACGAATGCAATTTTAACC
>NC_091589.1:20924893-20937393 GCF_042767895.1 Penaeus vannamei
TTATTTCTTTCTCTTCCCCTTCTCTCTTCTCCCATGTTCCCTCCCTTTCTTCCCTTCCACCTCCCCAACACGATCGTCCTTTCTCCCCTCATCCACCTCCCTCCCTCCATCCCTTCTCCTCCCTCCATCCCTTCCCCTCCCTCCATCCCTTCCCTCCATCCCCTCCCTTCCCCCCCAGCTCAATCCCCCCCCCCCGCTCAACCTCCTCCCCTCCCCACTCCCTTTGCTTATTACAGTTTGCTTCACTCTGCATTTCGAAGGCTATAATTTCGAAGTCGATATACCTCGGTGTACCAAGAGATTTTTTCTTTATGTATACATGTTTTCTTTTTTTCTCTCTTTTTCTCTCTCTCTTTTTTTCCCCAGGGTGCGTGTGCGTCGTGTGTTTACGTTTGTGTTCGTGTGTTTGTGAGTGATGTGTAAGTGTATGTGAAGTGTGTGTAAGTGTATGTGAAGTGTGTGTAAGTGTATGTGAAGTGTGTGTAAGTGTATGTGAAGTGTGTGTAAGCGTATGTGAAGTGTGTGTAAGTGTATGTGAAGTGTATGTGAAGTGTGTGTAAGTGTGCGTGTAACTGTGTGTTATGGTCTGTTAGTTTGTGTTTGTGTTAGTGTGTGAATGCCCGTCTGTGAATGCGTATGCGTGCCCGCCCGTGTGCGAAGACGCAGGTAGTAAAAAATAAAAACGCCTTGCAACTACGCACATCCATCCCACGTCTCGCAATGCGTTCATCTCCTCGTCGTTTGGCCTCCGTCTTGCCTCATAGCATTGCCTCGCGCGCCCCCCTCGCCCGTCCCGTCTGGCTTCGCCTTTCGACCTCTCCCTCACCGCCTCCTTCACCGCCGCCCGCTCGCCCACCGCGCCCGTCCCGTCTCGCCTCGCCGTCAGCCCCGCCTTTCGACCAGTCCCTCACCGCCTCCTTCACCGCCGCCCGCTCGCCCACCGCGCCCCCCTCGCCCGTCCCGTCTGGCTTCGCCTTTCGACCACTCCCTCACCGCCTCCTTCACCGCCGCCCACCGCGCCCCCCTCGCCCGTCCCGTCCCGTCTCGCTTCGCCGTCAGCCCCGCCTTTCGACCACTCCCTCACCGCCTCCTTCACCGCCGCCCGCTCGCCCACCGCGCCCCCCTCGCCCGTCCCGTCTGGCTTCGCCTTTCGACCACTCCCTCACCGCCTCCTTCACCGCCGCCCACCGCGCCCCCCTCGCCCGTCCCGTCCCGTCTCGCTTCGCCGTCAGCCCCGCCTTTCGACCACTCCCTCACCGCCTCCTCCACCGCCGCCCGCTCGCCCACCGCGCCCACCTCGCCGGTCACTTGGGCTGTCCGGATAACGAGAGAGGAACGCGGTCCTGCCTCGCTGCGAGACCGTTTTCTCCGATTTGTCTTGGGCTTTGTGCCGCGGCTCTTCGCGACGGAAATTCCCCCTTTTCTCTCCGTTTTTTTCTTGAAATCTGTTTCCTGTTGTCTTCAGATAATCTTTTTAAGTACCTTAGCTTCTCCCCCTTCTCCTTCTCCTTCTTCTTCTTCTCCTAGTTTTCCTTTTCCTAGTTCTCCTCCTACTTTTCCTAGTTCTCCTCTTTCTTCACCTAGTTCTCCCCTTTCTTCTCCTAGTTCTCCCCCTTCTACTCCTAGTTGTTCTTCTTCTCCTAGTTCCTCTTCTTCTCCAAGTTCTCCTCAATCTTCTCCTAGTTCTTCTTCTCCTAGTTCTCCTTCTCCTAGTTCTCCCCCTCCTTCCCCTAGTTCTCCTTCTCCTAGTTCTCCTCCTACTTCTCTTCCTCCTCCTCCTCCTATTTCTCCTCCCCCTTCTTCTCCTTGTTGTCCCCCTTCTTCTCCCTAGTTCTCCTCCTCCTCTTCTCCTAGTTCTCCTCCTCCTTCTCCTAGTTCTCCTCCTCCTTCTCCTAGTTCTCTTCCTCCTTCTCTAGTTCTCTCCTCCTTCTTCTCCTAGTTCTCCTCCCTCCTTCTTCTCCTTGTTCTCTCCTCCTCCTCCTTCTCCTAGTTCTCCTCCTTCTCCTAGTTCTCCTCTTCCTTCTCCTAGTTCTCCTCTCTCCTTCTCCTAGTTCTCCTCCTCCTCTCTCCTAGTTCTCCTCCTCTCCTTCTCCCCAGTTCTCCTCCTCCTTCTCCTAGTTCTCTTCCTCCTTCTTCTCCTAGTTCACCTCCTCCTTCTCCTAGTTCTCCTCCTTCTTCTTCTAGTTCTCCTCCTTCTTCTCCTAGTTCTCCTTCATCATCTTCTCCTTCTCCTTCCCCTCCTCTTCTGTAGCACTCCCTCGTCCACCGTGCTTCCTGCTGCTAATTACACACTTCCTGTTACTCTCGCACTAATAAACTTGTTCACTCGTCTACCCCCCCCCTTCTCTCCTTCCTCGTATTATCTCTGTCTCTGTCTCTGTCCCTCCCCTCCTCGCCCTTCCCCACACTATTCTCTCCCCCTCCCTTTTATCTCCTCTCCTCTCCCCCTCCTCTTTATCTCCTCTCTCTCTCCCCCTCCTCTTTATCTCCTCTCCTCTCCCTCCTCCTCTTTATCTCCTCTCCTCTCCCCCTCCTCTTTATCTCCTCTCCTCTCCCCCTCCTCTTTATCTCCTCTCCTCTCCCCACAACCCAACCCTCACTTCCCCTCTCTCCTCCTTCCCCTTCCTACGCCTCTCTCTCACCTCTCCCCTTTCTCTCTACTCCCTCTCCTCCCTCCAATCACCCTACCCCGTCTCCTCCCCCTCCCCTCACCCTACCACCCCCTCTCCTCCCACCCCTACCCTACCCCTCTCCTCCCTCCCCTTCCCTACCCCCCTCTCCTCCCTCTCCTCCCTACAGCTTTTCTTCCCCTCCCCCACCCACCTCCTCCTCCCCCAAATCTCTCTCACCGACCCCCCTGCCCCCTCCCCCCTTATAAGCTATTCGCCTCACCAACTACCAATTACTATCGCCATGAATGAAACGTCAAGCCCAATTGCAAATACTATCGTCGCTGATAACATTGCATGCCCACGCGCACGCACGCCGACGGACGCACAAAGAGAAGGGAGGGAGGGAGAGGAAATGACGGAGAAGGTGAGGAGAGGGAATGATGGAAGGGGGGGGGAGGGGGAGGGGGAGGGGAGGGGAGGGGGAGGGGAAGGGGAAGGAGAAGGGGAGGAGGAAGAGAGGGGGAGCGAGAGGAGGGGGCGTAGGGGTGGGAGGAAGGGGCAGAGGAGGTAGGCCAATGAGAGGGAAGGAGTGAAGGGAGGAAAGGAGAGGGGGGATTAAAGGAGGTAGGGGAAGAGGAGGGAAAGGGAGATGGAGGGGGAAGGGAAGATAGGGGAGGGGAAGGGAAAGGAATAGAAGGGAATAGAAGAAAGAGATAGAACTTCTCTGTTTCTTTATTCTTTGCCTTTTCCCTCCCACTCTCCCTCCTTCAACCCTCCCTCCCTCCCTCGCCACGTCCCTCCATTCTTCCTCTTTCCCCCCCTCTCTCCCTCGCCACGTCCTTCCATATCCACTTCTCCCTCCCTCCCTTCCTCACTCCCTGCCATCCATGCATCCATCCATCCCTCTCCCCTCACTCCCACCATCCATCCATCCATCCATCTATCCCTCCCTCCCTCCCTCTCTCCCTCCCTCCCTCTCTCCTTCCCTCCCTCTCTCCTTCCCTCCCTCTCTCCTTCCCTCCTTCTCTCCTTCCCTCCCCCTCTCCTTCCCTCCTTCTCTCCTTCCCTCCTTCTCTCCTTCCCTCCCCCTCTCCTTCCCTCCTTCTCTCCTTCCCTCCTTCTCTCCTTCCCTCCCCCTCTCCTTCCTCCCTCCCTCCCTCCCTCCTTCCTCCCTCCCTCCCTCCCTCCCTCCTTCCTTCCTTCCTCCCTCCTTCCTCCCTCCCTCCCCCTCCTTCCTCCCTCCCTCCCTCCTTCCTCCCTCCCTCCCTCCTCCCCTTCCTCCCTCCCTCCCTCCTTCCTCCCTCCCTCCCTCCTTCCCTCCCTCCCTCCATCCCTTCCCTCCCTCCCTCTCTCCTTCCCTCCCTCCACTCTCTCCTTCCCTCCCTCCCTCTCCACTCTCTCCTTCCCTCCCTCCCTCTCTCCTTCCCTCCCTCCCTCTCTCCTTCCTCCTCCCTCCCCTCTCTCCTTCCCTCTCCTCCCTCTCTCCTTCCTCTCCCTCCCTCTCTTCCTTCCCTCCTCCTCTCCTCTCTCCTTCCCTCCCTCCCTCTCTCCTTCCCTCCCTCCCTCTCTCCTTCCCTCCCTCCCTCTCTCCTTCCCTCCCTCCCTCTCTCCTTCCCTCCCTCTCTCCTTCCCTCCCTCTCTCCTTCCCTCCCTCCCTCCCTCCCCTCCTTCCTTCCTTCCCTCCCTCCTTCCCTCCTTCCCTCCCTCCCTCCCCTTTCTACCTCCTCCTTCCCCTCCTCCGCCAGCGCCTTCGCAAAGACCTCCCGCGCGAGAGATCCCCGCGTTCGGCGCCGATTAACCAGCAGGAATTTATAGTGACGATTAAGTCTTTTTTAAAGGGCTTTTATCGTGGCGGATTAAGCGGCGTGTGATGACCCTCCCTTCGCGTTTAATCCGATCCACTAACCCAACTCCCCCCCCCCTTCTCATGCCCCCTTCTTTCTTTTTTTCTTTCTCTTTCTTTATTTCATTCTCTCAATCCTCATTTCCATCTCTTTCTCTCTGTTCTTCCTTTCTCTGTCTCTGTCTCTGTCTCTGTCTCTGTCTCTGTCTCTGTCTCTGTCTCTGTCTCTGTCTCTGTCTCTGTCTCTGTCTCTGTCTCTGTCTGTCTGTCTGTCTGTCTGTCTGTCTGTCTCTCTCTCTCTCTCTCTCTTAGTTCTCTACGTCTTTCTCTTCCTCTCTCTCTCTCCTTCACTCACGTCTTTTCTCTTTCGTAACTACTCTCTTTCTTTCCTCTTCCCTTGACCATCCTACTCCTACTCCTTCTTCCTCCTCATTTTCTCTCTTACTGCTATCCCTCTCCTCTTCTCCCCCCACCCCACCCCACACTCTTCACCACCTCTGCTCTTCTCCCCCAATTCTCCTCTTACCACCTACCCGCGCAATTTACGGGAAAAAAGAGAAAAAATAAAAAACAAGAAAGAAGCAAGGAGGACGACACTACAGGAAGAGAACACTAACGCCATAAATTACCAAGTCTTTCGAGGCAATTATCCTTAACTATGCTTCTACCGCGCGATTACGATGCCTCGGGTCAGATGCGCGCACGCACGCGCACACACACACACACACACACACACACACACACACACACACACACACACACACACACACACACACACACACACACACACACACACAGAGGTCAAGTCGGCGGAATGGAGACACGTTTGTGCTAAATGAGGGAGAGAGGGAGGGAGGAAGATGGAAGGGAAGAGGATCATAGTAATAATAATAATTTAGATTTATTCCAACTGTTACAAGGGATATTCTGAAGTGACAGGCTGTCTGCTTATATTTGCATCTAAATCACCCCCTGTGTACAAGGGATGGCCGGGGTCACCATCCAGTGGCGGTGCGGGATTTGAACGCAGGTCAGCAAGAGTGCTAGGCGAGAGAAAAAGAAAGCAGGGAGACGGGGAGGGAAGAGGAAGGGAGCAGGGGAGGAAAGAGGGAGGAAGGAGGGAGAGAGATGGGGAGGGAACAGGGAGGGAGCAGGGAGGGAGGGAGGGAAGAGAGAGGGAGGGAGGGGAAGGAGAGGAAGAGAGAGAGGAGGACGGGAGGGAGGGAAAAAGGAAGGAAGAGATTGGGATAGAAGAAGAAAGGATGAAAGTAGAAGGGGGGATGCTGAGGGAAGGGGACTGAAGTGAGTGGGGTAAAGGGAGAGAGGGCAGGGGGGGGGGTAGGTACAAGTCTTTTGTGGAGGTGTCAGAGATGAAATGGGCATGGGGGCGGGGGGCAAAGGGAGGATGATGAAGAGGATTGGTGAAGGTGGTGAATCAGGTGTAGAGGGAGGGGGGTGGGGGTGGACTGATGGATCACAAGCAGAGGGGGGGGGAGGAGAGGATCGGTGGAAAAGGTGGAACAGACAGAGTGACTGGAAGGAGAGGCGAGGAACTCCTCTACTACCCTGCTAACAAGCAAAAAACACAACCAAACACAACAAAAACACCCTTCCCCACCCCGACACCTCACAAGAAATGCACCCCCCCCCCCCTCATGATCCCGTTACTATCTTCCACGACGTCTTAAAATCTCCCGAATCTGCCTCTTCCCCTGCCCCCCCTCCCTTCCCCTGCACCCTTCCCCTAATCTTACACTTCTCCCTCTCCCCCCTTTCCCTCCCCTCCCCTCTCCCCTCTCCCTCCCTCTCCCCCTCCCCCCTTTCCCTCCCCTCCCTCCTCTCTCCCCCCTTTCCCTCCCCTCCTCCCCCCTTTCCCTCCCCTCCCTCCCTCTCTCTCTCCCCCTCTCTCCCCCTTTTCCCTCTCCTCCCTCTCTCTCCAACTATCCTCCTCCCCCCTCCCCCTCCCGCGTCACACATTCACACAAAACCTGTCACAAAATGACCTGGAGTGACACGCCGTTAGACAACCTCCTCGATCGCTCTTGTAATTTCGGAAACAGTTTGTTCATGCACCACTTGCAGAAAGAGGAAAAATGGGGGGAAAAAGAAATCGAATGAGAAAAGGAAATTCAAGAAAATGGAGGGGGACGAGGAGGAGCAAAGAGTGGCTATGGGGGAGGGAGGGGGAGGAAGAGGGATAGAAAGGGAGGAGAGGGAAGAGAGGGAGGGAGGAGAGGGAAGAGAGGGAGGAAAGGGAAGGGAGGGAGGGAGGGGAAGAGAGGGAGAGAGAGAGAGAGAGAGAGAGAGAGAGAGAGAGAGAGAGAGAGAGAGAGAGAGAGAGAGAGAGAGAGAGAGAAAGAGAGAGAGAGAGAGAGGAGCGAGCGAGCGAGAGAGAGGGAGGAGGAGGAGGAGGGAGGAGGAGAGGAGAGGGAGAGGGAGAGAGGAAGGGAGAGGAGAGGGAGAGGGAGGGAGGGAGAGAGAGAGAGAGAAGGAAAGAAAGAAAGAAAGAAAGAAAGAAAGAGAGAGAAAGAGAGAAAGAGCAGAGAGAACTCGTCTCCGCTTAGATAAAAATTCGCGTTGGAAACACCTTGAACTTGGGAGTCGCTTTTGCAAAATTTCCCCACAAACTCATTCTCTTTCACCGTATATCAGCATCCTGTTAGAAATGTAACTTCTTTACACGGATTTGTTTCTTTTCTTTTCTTGTTTGAGAGCGATAACAACAATAATGATAATAATAATAATAATAATAATAATAATAATAATAATAATATAAAAACAATAACAATTATAGCAATGCCAATAACAAGAAGTATAACAACAAAGATATTATTAATAATAATAATATAAATAATAATAATAATAATAATAATAATAATAATAATAATAATAATAATAATAATAACAATAACAATAATAACAATAATAACAATAACAATAACAATAATAATAACAATAACAATAACAACAACAATACTAATAATCATTATTATCATCATTATGAGAAGAATAATGATAATGATAACAAAAATAATAACCACTACTTTACAAATCATGACAAGGCCCGATAACGCAAGCGGGCAGCGAGTGACCAAGGTCCACAGCCCGCGAGTGACCTGAGCCCCGATCGTGTGAGGCCGCCCACCCCACCCACCCCTCGACCCAAAAGAATCCGGTGGGAACGCGGATTCGCCCCCCACGCCCACCGCTCACGCCCGCGCCTCCTCCCCGAGATGCAATCGATCCTGCCCATCAAGCCATCACGCAGCCGACGCCGCCTGTCGGACTCCTGCCGTCCAGCCTCTCCGCCTTCGTCTGTGCCTGCGCCTGCTTTCGGGGTGTCTGTGCCTGTGCCTTGCCTGCGTCTGCCTCTGGGTTGTCTTTGGCCTGCGCTTCCGTTTGTTTGTGGCTGTGCCTGTGGTGTCTATCGCCTGCCTGTGATGTCTATCGCCTGCCTGTGATGTCTATCGCCTGCCTGTGATGTCTATCGCCTGCCTGTGATGTCTATCGCCTGCCTGTGTTGTCTATCGCCTGCCTGTGTTGTCTATCGCCTGCCTGTGTTGTCTATCGCCTGCCTGTGATGTCTATCGCCTGCCTGTGTTGTCTATCGCCTGCCTGTGATGTCTATCGCCTGCCTGTGTTGTCTATCGCCTGCCTGTGTTGTCTATCGCCTGCCTGTGTTGTCTATCGCCTGCCTGTGTTGTCTATCGCCTGCCTGTGATGTCTATCGCCTGCCTGTGATGTCTATCGCCTGCCTGTGATGTCTATCGCCTGCCTGTGATGTCTATCGCCTGCCTGTGATGTCTATCGCCTGCCTGTGATGTCTATCGCCTGCCTGTGTTGTCTATCGCCTGCCTGTGTTGTCTATCGCCTGCCTGTGATGTCTATCGCCTGCCTGTGATGTCTATCGCCTGCCTGTGATGTCTATCGCCTGCCTGTGATGTCTATCGCCTGCCTGTGATGTCTATCGCCTGCCTGTGTTGTCTATCGCCTGCCTGTGTTGTCTATCGCCTGCCTGTGTTGTCTATCGCCTGCCTGTGATGTCTATCGCCTGCCTGTGTTGTCTATCGCCTGCCTGTGATGTCTATCGCCTGCCTGTGATGTCTATCGCCTGCCTGTGATGTCTATCGCCTGCCTGTGATGTCTATCGCCTGCCTGTGATGTCTATCGCCTGCCTGTGATGTCTATCGCCTGCCTGTGATGTCTATCGCCTGCCTGTGATGTCTATCGCCTGCCTGTGATGTCTATCGCCTGCCTGTGATGTCTATCGCCTGCCTGTGATGTCTATCGCCTGCCTGTGTTGTCTATCGCCTGCCTGTGATGTCTATCGCCTGCCTGTGATGTCTATCGCCTGCCTGCATGCTCTATCGCCTGCCTGTGATGTCTATCGCCTGCCTGTGATGTCTATCGCCTGCCTGTGATGTCTATCGCCTGCCTGTGATGTCTATCGCCTGCCTGTGATGTCTATCGCCTGCCTGTGTTGTCTATCGCCTGCCTGTGTTGTCTATCGCCTGCCTGTGTTGTCTATCGCCTGCCTGTGTTGTCTATCGCCTGCCTGTGATGTCTATCGCCTGCCTGTGATGTCTATCGCCTGCCTGTGTTGTCTATCGCCTGCCTGTGTTGTCTATCGCCTGCCTGTGATGTCTATCGCCTGCCTGTGTTGTCTATCGCCTGCCTGTGTTGTCTATCGCCTGCCTGTGTTGTCTATCGCCTGCCTGTGTTGTCTATCGCCTGCCTGTGTTGTCTATCGCCTGCCTGTGTTGTCTATCGCCTGCCTGTGATGTCTATCGCCTGCCTGTGATGTCTATCGCCTGCCTGTGATGTCTATCGCCTGCCTGTGATGTCTATCGCCTGCCTGTGATGTCTATCGCCTGCCTGTGTTGTCTATCGCCTGCCTGTGATGTCTATCGCCTGCCTGTGATGTCTATCGCCTGCCTGTGTTGTCTATCGCCTGCCTGTGTTGTCTATCGCCTGCCTGTGATGTCTATCGCCTGCCTGTGATGTCTATCGCCTGCCTGTGTTGTCTATCGCCTGCCTGTGATGTCTATCGCCTGCCTGTGATGTCTATCGCCTGCCTGTGTTGTCTATCGCCTGCCTGTGATGTCTATCGCCTGCCTGTGATGTCTATCGCCTGCCTGTGATGTCTATCGCCTGCCTGTGTTGTCTATCGCCTGCCTGTGTTGTCTATCGCCTGCCTGTGTTGTCTATCGCCTGCCTGTGTTGTCTATCGCCTGCCTGTGATGTCTATCGCCTGCCTGTGATGTCTATCGCCTGCCTGTGTTGTCTATCGCCTGCCTGTGTTGTCTATCGCCTGCCTGTGTTGTCTATCGCCTGCCTGTGATGTCTATCGCCTGCCTGTGTTGTCTATCGCCTGCCTGTGATGTCTATCGCCTGCCTGTGATGTCTATCGCCTGCCTGTGTCTGTGATTGCGTCTTGTTGTGTATGTGCTTGTTACTGTGCCTGTCTGTACCTGTGTAGTCTATCGTCTGCTTGTGTCTGTCTCTTCACCTCCTTACCTTGACTATGTCTGTCATTGCCTGTCTGTGCCTGTCTGTCTCTTTTAGTCCCTTCCTTTCTACTCCTCCCTTTCTCTGTTTTCTTTCTATTTATGCCGATTATAAACACATTCATCTCTAACCTAATCCTCTTTCCTTCCTTTTTCCTTTTCCTTCTAATAATCCTTCCCCTTTCTGGTTCCCCCTTCTCCTGTATCTCATTCTCCTTCTTCTTCTTCTTCTAATTATTCAAAATATTCTCTCTCACTCTCTTTCTTTCTCTCTTCTCTCTATTCCTCCCCTTTCCCTTCTAATCGTCATTCTTCTTTCTCATTCTCATTCTAATCATTAAAAATATTCTACATCTCTATCTCATTATCCCACTCCTTCCTTCTCTTTTCCCCTTTCCTTCTGATATTCCTTCTCCTAATAATTCAAAATCTTCCTCTCCTCTTCCCCTTCCTCCTCCTCTTCTTTTCTTTTTCTTCTTCTCCTTCCCCTTCCTCTTCCTCCTCATCCAAATTATTCCCTCTTCCTCCTCCTCCAAATTATTCAAAGTAATCTGCATCTCCCAATTTCTCTGCCTCCCACTCCTCTTTCTTTTCCCCTTTCCTTCTGAGCATCCTTCTCCTTTCTCCTTCTCATTCGAATAATCATATCTTTCCTCTATTTCCCTTCCCTTCTCCTCCCAATTCTTCTAAGTACTCTACAACTCTCTTCTTCTTTTCCCTCTCCTTCTAATCACCCTTTCCTCAATTCAACAAATCTTTCTCTGTTTTCCCCTCCTCCTCTCTTCTCTCTCTCTCCTCCTCCGGTCCGACGTGTCTGTCATATCAGCCTTGGGCGCAGAAATGTCAAAATCCAGTCCTCCTTCTGGAATGTTCCTTCACTCCACCAGAGATCCTTTTTACGTAATTTCTACCAATGAAAGAAGAAAAAGAAGAAGAAGAAGAAGTAGTAGAAGAATGAGGAGGAGGAGGGGGGAGGAAGAGGAGGAGGAGGAGAAGGAAGATGATGATGATGATGATGATGATGATGATGATGATGATGATGATGATAACAACAAAAGAAGAAGAAGAAAAGAATGAGAAAGAAATTAAATTGTATTTCCAATCTCCCACGTACAAAATATATAAAAAATGTCAATCAATTTCCCCAGAAACCCATTCACCCATCTATCAAACCCATCCATCCATCCATCTTCCCACCCATGCTGCTATCTCCTCACCTATCCACCTATCCAACTATTTACCGACTATCCATTCATCCATTCATCCATCCTTTCTTTATCCCTCCGGCAGACCATTCAGCCAACTATCAACCGTATCTATCCACCCATCCATGCATTTATCCATTTATTTTCGAGAGAAATGTAGACAGATAAAGAAAAAAAAAAGAAAAATACAAAGAAAGTAAATTCCTCCATTTATTTTCGAGAAAAAAAAAGAAAAACGAAAACAGAAAAAAAGTAAAAAAAAAAATGTGCGCATATATACGTATACATATTAAGTATACATATATATCTTATCAAGCGATTTTCACACAGAGGAATCGCCCGAGACAAAGCACTTCGAAAATCCCTTTGTTCCGCGTCAACCCCTCAAAAAGAAAAGGAAAAGAAAAGAAAAGAAAAGAAAAGAAAGAAAAGAAAAAAAATCGGCTACATATCTATCTATCAATCAGGTTAGGTCCTTTGTCATCGATCTTTTGTTTCCTATAAAATCCTATCAAGTTTAGTATTCTTCCTTATTTTCATCGATAATTTTATCTACATCCATATCTAAATATCTTCCCTCTCCCTCTCCCCTTTTCTCTCCCTTACCCTCCCTCTCTTTCTCTCTCTATCTCCTATCTCTCCCTCCCCCTCTATCTTTACCTCTACCTCTACCTCCTCTTTCACTTCCTCTCCCTTATCCTTCTCCCTCCCTCTCTCTCTCTCCCTCTACTCATTTCCCTAGTGGCTGTTCCTGCGCCAGCACTGCGCCCCCGAACGAAGAGACAGATGACAGAAGGGGGGGAGGGAGGGGGGGCGACCCCACGTAAGACACGTCCCGCCACGACTCTGTAAATTATGCAATTTTCTCCCCATTATCATTTCTAATTCACCGTTAATCCCCGCGCCCTCAAAAGCCCCTGGGATTTTTATGAGGAAACGAACACTAAAAAGGCGTGATCTCGAAGAAGAGACGAAAAAAATTCACCCGAACAAAACGCTTCAGACCCTCCTGACTCCACCCGCATGGGCGTGGGGGCGTGGGGGCGTGATCGAGGGTAGGCACTGGAGAAAAAGAAAAAGAAAGAAAGAAAAAAAAAAAAGACTACGGCAGTCAAAACGAAATCCTTCATTAATAAGCCACGGGCCATGTCCCAGTGCATATCCATAATGAGGGTCGCACACGCACCCACTCTACCCTCTCCCTCGCCCCTCCCCCCTTCCCCCTCTCCTATCTCCGTCTCCCCTCTCCTGCGCTCTCTCCCATCCCTTCCCCTTCGCCTCCACTCTCTTTCCATCTTCCCCCCATTTCCTTCCATTTCCCCCTCCCCTCTCC
>NC_091589.1:20939893-20954893 GCF_042767895.1 Penaeus vannamei
ATACGATAAACAAACCAAAGCAAGACAAGAGATAAATGGGGAATAAAGATTAAAGAACAAGAAATAGGAAAAAAATAAACGAAAGCAGAAGCGGGCAAGAAACGAGAAAAAGGAAAAAATGGACACATACAAACAGGAGACAGGATGACAAACAAACAGAAAGACTAACAGACAAATACGCAGACAGACTGGCCGACAAAGACAACCAGATAAACAGACTGAGACATCGATAGACGGACAAAGACAACAAGACAGACAGACAGACAAACAGACTGACAAACGGGCAAAGACAGACAGACAGACTGACAAACGGGCAAAGACAGACAGACAGACTGACAAACGGGCAAAGACAGACAAGACACACAGACTGACAGACGGGCAAAGACAGACAAGACACACAGACTGACAGACAGACAGACAGACCAACAGACACTCGGAGGGCCGACCCAGGCCCCCTTCGCAGACGCCACGGGGCCGCGTCCTGTGTGTTGGCTCCTGCACCGTGACACGCGAGGGACGCATCCGTCTTGTCTCACACTGTGACTCATTACTGGGGTGGAAGGTAAGGAGGGCATGGGGGGGGGGGAGAGTCAGATATGCAACCGAGTGGTGGGGGAAGGGGGATGGGATGGGTAGGGGTGGGGATGGGGATGGGTAGGGGTGGGAGAAGGGGATGGGTAGGGGTGGGGGAAAGGGGATGGGGGTAGGGGTGGGGGAAGGGGGAAGGGTAGGGTGGGAGAAGGGGGATGGGTAGGGGTGGGGGATGGGGATGGTAGGGGTGGGGGGATGAGGATGGGTAGGGGTGGGGGATGGAGATGGGGATGGGTAGGGGTAGGGGAAAGGGGAAGGGGGATGAGTTGGGGTGGAGGAATGGGTACGGGTGGGAGTAGGGGGACGGGTAGGGGAAGGGGTGGGGGAAGGGTGATGGGTAGGGGTAGGGGTAGGGGGGGAGGGTTGGGGTGGGGGAAGGGAAGGGAGGGCGAAGGGGGAGGGTTGGGATGGGGAAGGGGGATGGGTGGGGGTGGGGGAAGGGGGATGGGTAGGGGTGGGGAAGGGAGGATGGGAGAAGGGTGGGGGAGGGATGGGTAGGGGTGGGGGAGGGGGGATGGGTAGGGGAAGGGGAAGGGGTAGGGATGGGTAGGGGGAAGGGGAAGGGGTAGGGTTGAGGATGGGTAGGGGGTGGGAGAAAGGGGATGGGGTAGGGGTGGGAAGGAGGATGGGGTAGGGGTGGGGGAAGGGGGAAGGGTAGGGTGGGAGAAGGGGATGGGTAGGGGTGGGGGGATGGGGATGGTAGGGGTGGGGGGATGAGGATGGGTAGGGGTGGGGGATGGAGATGGGGGATGGGTAGGGGTAGGGGAAGGGAAGGGGGATGAGTTAGGGGTGGAGGAATGGGTACAGGTGGGGAAAGGGGGACGGTAGGGGTAGGGGTGGGGGAAGGGTGATGGGTAGGGGTAGGGGTAGGGGTAGGGGAGGGGTTGGGGTGGGGGAAGGGGAAGGGAGGGCGAAGGGAGAGGGTAGGGGATGGGGGAAGGGGGATGGGTGGGGGGGGGGAAGGGGGATGGGTAGGGGTGGGGGGAGGGGGGATGGGTGGGGTGGGGGAGGGGGATGGGTAGGGGGAAGGGAAGGGGTAGGGATGGGTAGGGGGAAGGGGGAAGGGGTAGGGTTGAGGGAAAAGGGAGGGAGGGGTGGGGGAAGGGGGATGGGTAGGGGTGGGGGAAGGAAATGAGTAGGGGAATGGAGAAGAAGAAGGATGGGGAAAGCAGGGGGTGGAGGATGGAGAAGCAGTTGGTGTGGAGGGATGGAGGAGAGAGTAAGGGTGCGAGAAAGGGCTGGAATAGGAGGCATGGGGCAGGGGAATTGGGTAGAAGTGCGAGGTAGAGGATGGTGCAGCGGTGGGAAGGGGATAGAAGGCAAAGAAGGAGCTAAGAGTAAAGGTAGGGGGTAGAGCGTAGGGGAAGAGGAGAGAGAAGGGGAGGGAGGGAGAGGAGGGAGGGAGGAGGAGGGAGAGAGGGGAGAGGGAGAGGGAGAGAGGGAGGGAGGGAGGGAGGGAGGGAGGGAGGAGAGGGAGGGAGGAGGGAGGGGGAGGGAGGGAGGGAGAGGGGAGAGAGAGAGAGAGAGAGAGAGAGAGAGAGAGAAGTAAGAGAAGTAAGAGAGAGAGAAAGAAAGAGAGAGAAGGAGAGAGAGAGAGAGAAGAGAAAGAGAGAGAGAGAGAAAGAGAGAGAGAGAGAGAGAGAGAGAGAGAGAGAGAGAGAGAGAGAGAGAGAGAGAGAGAGAGAGAGAGAGAGAGAGAGAGAGAAAGAGAGTAAGAGGAACAAAGAGAGAGAGATAGAGAGAAGAGAGAGAGAGAGAGAGAGAGAGAGAGAGAGAGAGAGAGAGAGAGAGAGAGAGAGAGAGAGAGAGCAGTGGACGAAGGAGTAAAAAGCCGAAGAACAAAGGGATGGACGCGAGATAATACAGTATAAACAAAAACAAAAACGAGAAACGAAGAAAGAACAATATCCAAACCAGACGAAGTGACAAAAAAAAGGAATTAGAAAAAAACAGAAAACAGAGAACACGAGAACAAAGATAACGAAGACGAAAAGAAAACAATACCAGCAAACGAAGAAGACACAGGAAGTCCAATAAAAAAAAAAAAGTTTCACGGACGGAAAAAAAAAGTTTCTCCCACGGACGGGGGGAAAAAATCGCGTGAGTTACTTGTCCACACTAATTCATCCGAACCCGCACCCACGCCCACCGCCAGCACCCACAGGAAGCAAGAGTCAAGTGCTACTAATGACGCGTAAGTACAGTAAGAAGCCCTAGCCCTAGCCCTAGCCCTAGCCCTAGCCCTAGCCCTAGCCCTAGCCCTAGCCCTAGCCCTGGCCCGTCCCCTCCTTGCAAGGGACTGCTCTCACAGACGTCTTGAGGCAAAGGAGGGGGGGGAGGGGGGGAGGTGCAAATATGAGAGCCAAAGCAAGCAGGAGGGGTTGGCTTTGCATTTTGTGTTTCTCTCTCTCTCGCTCAGGAACATTTTCTCTCTTTCTCTCTTTTTTTTCTTTCGTCTCTTTCAATCTTTATTGTTTTCTTTCTTACTCAGTCTCTCTCACTCTTCCTCTCTGGGTGGGTGGGGGGTGATGGGGGTGATTTGAGGGTAGGTGGGGGTATTTTTCCTGTACATTCTTTCTTTCTTTCTCTCTTTCTCTCTCTCTCTCTCTCTCTCTCTCTCTCTCTCTCTCTCTCTCTCTCTCTCTCTCTCTCTTTCTTTCTTTCTTTCTTTCTTTCTTTCTTTCTTTCTTTCTTTCTTTCTTTCTTTCTTTCTTTCTTTCTTTCTCTCTCTCTCTCTCTCATTATTATTATTATTATTATTATCATAATCATAATTAATACTATCATCATTTTTATAATAATCACAATTATTATCATCATCATTATTATTGTTGTTGTTATTAACATCATTATCATTAACATTCCTATTAATACTATCATTATCTCTATCATCCTCATCATCATTATCATGGCCATTACCATTATCAGCATCATCATTACTAAAGCACCAATGACAATCATAATCAACCCAAAACAAAACAAAACAAAACAAAACAAAACAAAGACACACAAACACGTGAACCCTAGAATCCGGCCATAGCCCCTCCCCTCCCCCCTCCTCCTCCTTCGTCTAGAAAGGGGGGGAGGGCTGAAGAGACAGGCAGCCTCAGGTATGCAACAGGTGCCTGGAGATAAGAAGGGGGGCGGGGCGAGGACAAGTGACGTAGGAGGGGAGGGGAAGGAAGGGGAGGGGAGGGGAGGAACTGAAAAGAGGAACGGGAGAGGGAAAGGGTGAGTGAAGAAGCAATGATAGAAAAAGGATGAACAGGAAGTAGAGGAAGGAGAGAGGACGGGGTAGAAGACGAGGAGACAAGAGGAGGAAGAGGAAGAGGAAACAAGAGACGGAAGCGGAGGAGGAGAAGAAGGAAGAATATAGAGCCAAGAGGAGGAAGCAGTGGAGGATACAAGAGGAGGAAGCGGAATAGGAAGAGGAGGAGGAAACAAGAGGAGAAAACGGAGGAAGAGGGTCGTGACTCTGCAGGAACACCCCAGCCTCTCCCCTCCCCCTCCCCACCCCCTCCCGAGACCCGACCGACCCGCGAAGGCACAGAGCCGCGGACGAGCGGAGCAACGGCACGGCGGCGGCCCGGAGGAAGAGGGTACGCACGTGCACTCGTCATCCTCGCCGCGGCCCCTTCCGTCGCGCCGCCGGAGCGAAGGGCACGGAGCCGCAAAGCCCGTTATTAGTACTATCGGAACATCATCCTGCTCTGGGGACTCCTTAACGCTACATTAGGTGCTCTGCCTTCGCCCCCTCCTCCTCCTCCTCCTCCTACCCCTTCTTCTTCTTCCTCCCTTCTCCCTCCTCTAATTTGTCTCCTCCCTCCAGTATTTCTCTCTTCTCTCTTCTCCTTCTTCTTTTCTTCTTTCCTCTCCATTTTCCTCTTTTCTTTTCTCTCTTCTCCTCTCCTCTCCTTTTCTCTCCTCCCTCTCCTCTCTTCCCTTTTCACTTTTTCTCTTTCTCTTCTCCCTTCTCTTTTCTCTCCTCTCTCCTCTCTTTTCTCATACTTCTCTCTCCTCTCATTTCTTATACCTCTCCTCTCATTTTCTTTCTCTTCTCTCTCCTCCCTCATTCCTCCATTTTCTCCTCCCTCTTTCCTCCATCTTCCCCTCCCTCCATTTTGCATCTTAATGCTGACACCTTCCTTAACATTCACGATATAGTTCTTTATGATACTGGCTATTCTTCATCTTCTTTTTCTTTTCTTTTCCGCATCGTCATCTCCCTCTCCTTCCCTCCTCCTCATACTCCTCCTCCTCCTCCACTCTAATCGACACAATCGCATTCCTTATTTTCTCTCTTTTTTCCCTCGATTATTCTCTCTCTCTCTTTTTTCCCTTCCCTTCGTACTCCTTTGCCTTCTTTCTTTCTTATCGCCCTTCCATCCCCGCACAATCTCTCATTTCTTCCCTTCCTTTCAAACCTCTCTCAAATCTCCTCAGCAGCTCGCCCCCCCCCTTCCCTACCCCGCCTCCTACCCCCTGCCCATCCCCATCCCCATCTCCAGCCATAACCCAATACCCATCCCATCCACCCCCACCCCTACCCCCCTTTCCTACCTTCCCCCCCATCCATCCCCATCCCTTTTCCTACCCCCATACCCATCTCCATCCCTGCCCAATACCCGGCTCCATCCCTGCCCAATACCCGTCTCCATCCCTGCCCAATACCCGTCTCCATCCCTGCCCAATACCCGTCTCCATCCCTGCCCAATACCCGTCTCCATCCCTGCCCAATACCCGTCTCCATCCCTGCCCAATACCCGTCTCCATCCCTGCCCACTCCGCGTCTCCATCCCTACCCCTGTCCTACACCCCCTACCCAACTCCCTACCCCTGTCCTACACCCCTCCCCCAACTCTAACCCCATACCCTCATCCACCCCCAGCCCCAGCCCCCCCCCCCCCGACCCCCTCCCCCGAGAAAAAAAGGCATGATAACTTCAGATTTTATTCAAGCAAAGGTTATATATAGAACGTTCACATGTTTAAATCTCTCCATAAAACGTGAACGCTGGGCACGACGCGCCCCCACCCCCAACCACCACTTCATACCCTCTCATCCCCTGCTCTCCCCCCCTCCGCCCACCCTCACCTTCTTTTTACCCCTCACCCAACTCTTTATTTCCCCACCCGCCACCCACCCACATATTCTCTCTCTCTCTCTCTCTCTCTCTCTCTCTCTCTCTCTCTCTCTCTCTCTCTCTCTCTCTCTCTCTCTCTCTCTCTCTCTGTCTCTCTCTCTCACACACACAGCATCCACATCCACATACACACACACACACACACACACACACACACGCACACGCATACGCACACGCACACACACACACACATTTATACCCACGCACATATATACATGCATACACATAAACATCGAGAAGATATGGATAAACGCGGGGGAGGGGAAGAGGGAGAGAGGGAAGGAGGGAGAGAGGGAAGGGAGAAGGAGGAGAAGGAGGAGAGGAAGGAGGAAAAAGAGAGAAGGAAGAGGAGGAAGAGGAAGAGAGGGAGAGAGGGAGAGAGGGAGGAGGAGAGGGAGAGGAGGGAGAGAGGAGAGGGAGAAGAGAGGGAGAGGGAGAGAAAGGGAGAGAGAGAGAGAGAGAGAGAGAGAGAGAGAGAGAGAGAGAGGAGAGAGAGAGAGAGAGAGAGAGAGAGAGACAAAGAGAGAGAGAGAGAGAGAGAGAGAGAGACCGAGAGAGAGAGCGAGAGAGAGACCGAAACCGAGAAAAAAAAAAACGAGAAAAAGACCTCCACCCACCCTCAAAACACCCCATCATCCCCACCCACCCACCCACCCCTGCCCCCACCCCTACCACCCCCGCAACCAACCCGCCCCGCCTTCCGCCCCGCTGCCAGACCCCGCCCCCTGTCACATCCACGAAACCTCCCATCCATAAAACAGAAGAGGGGGAAATTACAAAAAGGCGGAGCGCTTGGGTACAAATGACCGAGTCTTGTTTACAAAGCCGCGATGGGAAGCCATTCGTCAGCTGCAACGGGCGTTAGTGTACGTGGCGCCATCTTGGTCCGTGGACACGCCCACTCCTTTTTTTCAATGCAATCTCCAATTCAAGTGACAATTATAACTGAATGATACGCTTTTCATTATCACTATTTGTTTATTATCGTAATTCTGAATGTTAGGCATTACTATCATGCTCATCATCATCATTATCATCCTTATTTTTCTTGTTTTTCCTTTGTCACTTCTCACTCATGTGACAATTAAAACTGGATGATACTCCTCTCATTATCACCGCTTTTTATTATCATAATTTTGAATGTTAGGTATTACTATCTTGCTCATCTTAACCATTATCATCCTTATTTTTCTCTTTTTTTTTAATGTAATCTCCAATTCATGTCACAATTATAACTGAATGATAATCTTCTCATTATCACTGCTTTTTATTATTACTATCATGCTCATCATCATCATTATCATCCTTATTTTTTTTCCTATGTCACCTCTCACTCATGTGACAATTATAACTGAATGATATTCTTTTAATTATCACTGTTTTTTTCACTATAATAATTCTGAATGATAGGTATCACTATCTTGTTCGTCTTCATCATTATCACTTATGATGAATAAGACGCCAAAATCATTTTTTCCCGATGTCATCTCTCACTCATGCGACAATCATTACTGAACAATACTCTTCATAACTACTGTCTTTTCTATCATGAATGTTATTGCTAGGCATCACTATCCCGTTCACCTCCATCATCATCATTGTGAACAACAGGCCCACTCAGGGATTTTTTTTTTTTTTTATGTAATCTCTACCTCAATGCGACAATCATTACTGAACGATACTCTTCATAACTACTGTCTTTCCTATCAAGAATGTTATTGCTAGGCATCACTATCCCGTTCACCTTCATCATCATCATTGTGAACAACAAGCCCATTCAGGGATTTTTTTAAATGTAACCTCTACCTCAATGTGACAATCATTCCTGAAGAACACCCTTTTCACCAACACCGTCTTCTATATATTATGATCGCTATTGTTGGGTTTCACCATCACTTTCATCTTCACTGCTATGTCATCAAATTTCATTAAGAGCATTATCATAAACTATCATATTCAACCATCATTACTATCATCATTATCACAACTAATACAATTTCAATACAATTAATTATTCTTACTGCCATCGCATTCATAATCAGTCATGTCATTCATTATCGATGCCTTAACCATCCTTATTTTCATCCCCATCACTATCACATATCCTGTCATCATCAATGCTACAACTGATCCAACCAACTGCAACACGACGACGAATGCACAAAAATAATGAGTAAATCCAAAACAATAATAACAATAATAACAATAATAATAATTATCATTATTATTATTATTATTATAATGATGAAAGAACAGCAACAACAACAAAAATAGCAGCAGCAGAAGTAGTAGTAGTAGTAGAACGACGATAATGATGATGGTGTGATAACAAAAACAATAAAAATATAATCAATAATAATAACACCGCCAACAACAATGAAAAAACAATAATGATGATAAGAACAATAATAGCAATACTGATACTGATAATAATGACGATGATAACAACATGACTATCAACAATAACAACTATTGACTATGGCGGCGGCGGCGACGACGAGAATGATGGTAATGAATAATAATGATAATAAAGTAATAATAATAACAATAATAATAATAATAATAAAGGTATTAATAATAATAATAATAATAATAATAATAATAATAATAATAATAACAACAACATTAAAATTAATGATACTACTACTACTACTACTACTACTAATAATAATAATAATAATAATAATAATAATAATAATAATAATAACAAAAATAGTAACAACAACAATAATAATAAAATTAATGATAATAATAATAATAATAATAATACTAATAATAATAATAATAATAACAATGATAATAACAACAACAATAATAACGACAACAATAATAACAATAATAATAATAACAACAATAATAATAAAAGTAATTATAATAATAATAATAATAACAATACTAATACTATTAACAATAATAATACTAATAATAATAACATTAATAATAACATAATAATATATAATAACAACAACAACAATAAAATTAATGATAATAATAATAATAATAATAATAATAATAATAATAATAATAATAATAATAATAATAACAACAACAATAAAATTAATGATAATAATAATAATAATAATAATAATAATAATAATAATAATAATAATAATAATAATAATAATAATAATAATAATAATAATAATAATAATAATAACAACAACAACAGCAGCAGCAGCAGGCGCGAGGAAGCAGCCCGGGCCGCGGCGGCGAGGGCCATTCAAACCCCGGGAGGCCATCGACGAGAATCTTGGGCCCTGTTATTACGGCTAATTACTCTACCGCGGAGCCTCATACAACGGCCGATATTCATTTTTTTATTAATAGTATTATCTTTTTTCATGCCTGCTTCGAGACTAGCAGCGTCGAGGAAAAATAATACATAATAACAAATACAACAAAGCAGACATACTAACATTGGTAAGTGGGGCAGACAGACAGGGAGAGAAAAAACACACGGACGCACGCACGTACGCACGCAC
Source organism: Penaeus vannamei (assembly GCF_042767895.1). Lineage (NCBI taxonomy): Eukaryota > Metazoa > Arthropoda > Malacostraca > Decapoda > Penaeidae > Penaeus > Penaeus vannamei. Next base: position 20,949,110 of record NC_091589.1, read on the forward strand.
GCACACACACACACAAAGAAAAAAAAAGTTAACTGGTGACAATGACACCCAAAACCTGAAGGCAACCAGGTAAAACCGCGTAGCAAGTGCCGTGTGTCACACGCACTTGACACTGGGTCAGAGGGAATAAAGTGAGTGAGTGAGTGAGTGAGTGAGAGGTATACCAACATCAACAACCACCAATAACAAAACAATATAAACAATAATAAAAACGACAAAAGAACAACAGCAACAAAACACACACACAATAAAATAACAACAACCACGAAAGCCACACACACACACACACAAAACACCCACCCGCGCATAAACACACAACACCCGCCCCCACACACAACCCCCACCCCCACACACAATCCCCACACCCCAGTCACACAATAAACCCGTCGCTATTGTCTCACATATCACGACACGCGCCCTCGGCTTTTCTTTCATCCTTTCACACACAGAATAATATATAAAAAATCAATTAAAGATCCCACTCGACAAATCATTCTTTAATGGCCATCCGACACACGAGGAGGCCGGTGGAAGAGAAGAGATGATGATTCTGGTGCATATATTTGGGCATTATGGTCAAAATAATGAAAATAATAATAATAATAATAATAATAATAATAATAATAATAATAATAATAATACGATTAACAATAAGAATACGAATACTTACAATAGTAATAATAATACCATCACCATCATAACAATAACAATAAACAAATAATAATAATAATAAAAATAATAATAAAAATTATACGTAATAGTAGTAGTAGTAGTAGTAGTAGTAGTAGTAGTAGTAGTAGTAGTAGTAGTAGTAGTAGTAGTAGTAGTAGTAGTAGTAGTAGTAGTAGTAGTACTAATAGTAGTTGTAGTAGTAGTACTACTACTACTACTGGTACTACTACTACAACTAACCAACAAAAACATCAAAAATAACCCCCTCAAATAGATTTTCCAAGACCTGCACATCACCCATCCCCCATAACCCTTCCCTCCCCTTTCCCCACGACACCTTCCCTCTCCCCTTCCACCCTCCCTAACATAAATATGAAAAATATAAAACGTAGCATCACAAGACCGCTACTAAGGCGCGATGTCAGCGGAGAATGGGTTGTCCTTCCTTCTTCTTTCTTTCTCCCCCACTCCCCCCCTTCCTCTATTATACCAATAACCCCGTCATTTGACATCCCCTAGCCCTTCTACCCTATCCTTCATCTCACCCCTCCCCTTTCGCCCTCTTCCTGCCTTCCTTCCCTGCCCCTTTCCCCTTTCCCTCTTCCCCTCCCCCCTCTCCTTCCTTCTAAACCTACCTCCCCTACCCCCCTTCCCCCTCTTTCCTTCCTCCCTTCCCCTTCCCTTTCCCTCTTCCCCCTCCCTCCCCTTTCCCCTAAACCTCTTGCTCACCTTCTCCCCATCCTTCACCAACTCCTACCCCCCACGCCCAACCTTCCCCACCTTCACTGCCGCCTCACATGAGATGTTTCGAGTGGCTAGCTCCTATACCCGTGCACATCATCATTCTCTCTCTCTCTCTCTCTCTCTCTCTCTCTCTCTCTCTCTCTCTCTCTCTCTCTCTCTCTCTCTCTCTCTCTCTCTCTCTCTCTCTCTCTCTCTCTCTCTCTCTCTCTCTCTCTCTCTCTCTCTCTCTCTCTCTCTCTCTCTCTCTCTCTCTCTCTCTCTCTCTCTCTCTCTCTCATTCTTCCGCTCTTCTATTAACCTGTCTTCCTTGGTTCCTTTCTTCTCATTCTCCATCTTCATTATCTGGACTTTTTGGATCTTCTTCTCTCTCACCATTACTCTTTCTTCCTTCTCTTCATCTTCATTATCCTTCCTCCCTTCCCTCTATCTTCTATGTCCTCACTTCCTTATCTCATTCTCATTTTTCTCCACCCTGCTGGCCTCCTTATCCCTCCGTCTTCCTTCTCCATCCTCATTATCCTATCCTTCTGGTTCCCCATTATCCTTCTCATCCTCATTCTTCACTCTTGCTCCCTCTCCCTCCGCCTTCCTTCTCTCCATCTCAATTAACCTTATCCTTCTTATCCACCACTTTCCTTGTCCCCACCCTCTATATCCCCTCTTCCTCTTCTCTTCCTTTAATCCTTCCTTCCATTCCATGTCCCTAATCCTCACCTTCAACGCTGTTTCCCTTCACCCAACTTCGTCGTCATCGCCATTGTCACCGTCGTCATCCTCCTCCTAATCCTCATACTCAATCCTGGTTCTCCTGTTCATCGTATTCTGCTTCGACATTCCTTCGTTTGAGCTCGATTCCTCCATTTCGAAATCCTACAATTCCTCATTCGTAGAGTTACTAACACATGCACTCAATAACTCCCCCATAATAAACTGACAATGGAAACCGTCTCAACTCCTGACTCGCACCTTACCCTCTTATCTCCTCCTCCCCCACTCCTCCTCCTCCTCCTCGTCCTAAATCCCCTTCTCCTAATCCTCCTCCTCCTCCTCCCCAAATCCCCTTTTCCTTCCTCCTCACTTCCCCCTCAACCTCCCGCTTCTCCATTTCCCTCCATCCCCTTTTCCCCACATCCTCCTTCCCCGCTCCTCCTCTCCTCCTCCCCTCCTCTCCATCCCTCCCCTCCTCCCTCCCTCCCCCCTCCTCCCTCCCTCCCCTCTCTCCCCACCTCCTCCCTCCCTACCCTTCTCCCCTCCCCTCCCTCCCTCCCCCTGCCCCCGCCAACGTCCCACAAGGTCGCATGACGATGGGGTATTCACCGGCCCAACACATGGCTAGAAGGTATCCACAAATCACGGCTATGAGGAGGAGAGAGCACGGGGACGGGAAGGGGGGGGGAGGAGGAGGGGATAGAATAGGTAGAGAAAGGAGAAAAGGTTGGGGGAGGAAGGGAAAGGGAGGAAGGGAAAGGGAGCAGCAAATATAAGGATACAGGTTTAAATAAAGGTAATGCTAGAGCAAAGGTAGGGGCAAATATAAGGGTAAGGGCAAGGGTGAGGTTAAGAAGAAAGAGATAAAGAGGAAGAGAAAAGATGAGCAGAGACGATATGAGAAGACAAGAATACAAAATGAGAGAAGAGGAGAAGAGAAGAGAGAAGAGACCAAAAGAGGAGAGAAAATGAGAAAACAAAGAGAAGAGAGGATAAGAGAAGTGAGAAGAGAAAAGAAAACGAGAGAAGAGACGAAAACAGAAAAGAGGATAGGAGAGTAGAAAAGTGGATAGAAGAGAAGAGCCAATATTATAGAACAAAGCGAAAATTAAAGGGAAAAAAGCAAACTAAGGACAAGATCAAAACAAAGGAGAGAAGAATATAAAAGAAAAGAAGAAAAAAAGAAAAAATGAAAAGAAAAAAGACAAGACCAGAAAAAAATAAAATAAATAATTTAAAAACAAGAATATGGAAAAGAAAAGCAGAGAAGAGAAGAGAAGAAAAGAAAATACAAGACAAAGAGAACAAAACAGAGAAAAAACAAGAAAGAGAGAAAAGGAAGACAAAAGAAGAGTAACCGACCGCCAAGAGACCCCCAACAAACAGCTTCGTTAACGCCGGGTCCGGAGAGATAAGAGATCCGGGAAATAGTTTTCTTAGTCACGTGACCCCAACAGCTTTATTTGGCTCTAATACTTTGGGCACTTGAGGTTGGGTGTCCCTGATGGAGGAGGAGGAGGAGGAGGAGGAGGAGGAGGAGGAGGAGGAGGGAGGGAGGAGGAGGAGGAAGAAGAAGGGGAGAGGAGAGGAGGAGGAAAGAGGGGGGAAGGAGGAGGAGGAAGAGAGGAGGAGACTGAGATGAAAAAGAGTGGGGGGAGGAGGAAGGAGGAAATGGAGGCGGCAGAGAAGGGAGAGGACGAGGAGAAAAAAGAGGGACACGAGGAGGAGGAGGAGGAGGAGGAGGAGGAGGAGGAGTAGGAGAGGAGGAGAAGAAGAGGAGGAAATGAAGGGAGGAGGACGGCAGAACGAAGGACGTAAGGAAGGGAAGGGAATGAAAAGGAACTCTCTGAGGGAGGAAGAGGGAAGGCTAGGAAAAGGAGGAGGGCGAGGAAGAGGAGGAGGGACGAGGAAAAGAGGAGGAGGAGGAGGGCGAGGAAAAAAGGAGGAGAAAGGAAGAGGGCAGGAAAAGGAAAAGGAGGAGGAGAGAGGAGGAAAAGGAGCAAAGAGGAAAGAAAGGAGGAAAAAAGGGCGACAAGGAAAAAAGGCGAAGGGAAGAGGAGGAGAGAGCGAGAGAAAAGGAGGAGGGCCCGAAGAGGAAAAGGAGGAGGAGGGCGAAGGGGGAAAAAGGGGAGGAGGGCGAGGAAAAAGGAGGAGGAAGGGCGAGGAAAAGAGGAGGAGGAGGGAGGGCGAGGAAAAGGAGGAACAGGAGAGAGAACAAGAAAAAAGGAAGGGGGAGGGAGGAAAAAAAGGAAGGGACACAAAAAGGGAGGAAGGAGGGAGGAAAAGGAGGACACAAAAGGAGGAGGAGGAAGACCAAAAGGAGGAAAAGGAAAAGGAGGACGAGAACGAGGAAAACAGGAGTAGTAGTAGTATGAAGAGAAAAAACGAGGAGGAGGAGGAAGAAGAGGACGAGGAGGAGGGGAAGAACAGGATGAGGAAGACGAGGAGTAGAAAAATGAGGAAGAGGTAGACAGGTGAAGTAGGAGGAAAATTAGGAGGAGGAGGAGGAAGAGTAACAGGAGGAGGAGGAGGAGGAGGAAGAGTAACAGGAGGAACAAGAAGAGAAGATGAGGAACAAGGAATGGCGAAAAGGAAAGGAAAAACAACTAAGAAACGAGATACGTCAAAAGAAAAGAAAAGGGATATCCCAAAAGTAACAACGAACAACCGACGGGCCCCCATTTAAGACTACGGCTACGAGGGGTGGGGGGTGGGGGGGTAAATCAGTAATGAAACTTCACACCCACCACCCCGCACCCCTCACTTACCACCTACCCCTCCAGGGAACACGTCCCCCATCCCTCTGATTCTGCCCCTCCCCTCCCCTCCCCTCCCTTCCCCCCTTCTCATTTTTTTTCAGGCCGGAGGGACCAAGGAGGGGAAGGGAGGAGGGGGAAGGAGTGAGAAAAGGGAACAGGTGGGGGGGAGAGAAGACGAGACGAGGGGAGGGGAAAGAGAAAAGAAAAGAAAAAGAAAGGAGAGGAGAGAAGATGAGGGAAATGGAGGAGAGAAGGGAGGTGGGGGGAAGAAGAGAGGAGTGGAGGGAGGGAGGGAAGGAGGAGAGGAGGGAGGAGGGAAGAAGAGAGAAGAGGAAGGAGGAGGGGGGAATGAGAGAGGAGAGAAGAGAAGACAGGAGAGAGAAAGAGAGGAGAAAAGAAGGATAGAGATTCATCAGATGAATCATGGAATTCCTCCCACGATTATTAGCGTCCCGTTTTCATATTTGTGAACAAACAAACACGAAAATAAATAAATCACTTAATGAAACAAAGCATCAATTAACCAGGAATTTGAAAAGTGGCGGCGCAGGGGTAGTTGGAAGTGCGACCACTTGACAAAAAAAAAAAAATCTAAGGCCATAATGACAGCATGTTGAAAGACCAACTAAAGGCCAAAAAAGGAAGACAAAAACAACCATATCCAAAACCTTTCAATGGCAACCAGATAGAAGGACGACCCCCGACGATCAACGCAATGTACTGGGGGTTAAGGTCGGGTACTGACCTCATCCTTGACCCCCTCCTTCCCTTCCTCCTCCTCCTCTATGCTACTCCACAACCTCCTCCTCCTCCTCCTTCCCTTCCTACCTCCTTCCCTTCCCTCCTCCTTCCCCTTCCTCCTCCTTCCCTTCTTCTCCACCTCCTCCCTCCTTATATCCCA
>NC_091589.1:20959893-20972393 GCF_042767895.1 Penaeus vannamei
CAGGATCACATAAAAAGAAATGAAGAAATAGAAGAGCCTCTGAAACGAACGCGGACAGACGGCATACGGGGAAAACGTGTACAATTCTCGCCCTAAGTAATCAATAGAAGAATTCCCTCGTGTCAACTTAAAACTCCTCCCCCCACCCCCTCCCCCGCCGTTCCCCCCACCCCCTCCTCCGCCGTTCCCCTCACCTCCTCCTCCTCCTACTCCACTTCCCTCACCCTCCTCCTTCGCCTCCCTCACCCATTCGACCCTCCTCCTCATCCACTTCCCTCACTCCTCCTCCTTCGCTTCCCTCACTCCTCCATTCCCTTCGCCTCCTACTCATCCATTCGCCTCTTACCCTATCCTCAATTTCCCTCATCCCACCTCCCTTCCTCCTCCATTCCCTTCAGCCCCTTCCTCCTCCACCTACCTTACCCCCTCCTCCTCCGCTCTCCTCACCGTCCTCTTCCTCCATTCTCCTCCTCTGGGTACGTCTCAAACACCTACTTCTACTCCTACTCACTTCTTCCCCTCACACAGATATTGTCGCTGTATGTATGTCTTTTTTCTTCTCCTGGCACTTTCCCTTTCTTCCTGTTTATCTATTTATTTATCTTTTACTCTTTTTCCGTTCACCATTTTTCTATTTTTCTAATTTCGATGCCTTGCTTCTGTTTCTTGGCATATTACACACACATATCTATCCATCTATCTCACTAGTATTCATTCTTTTCCCCTATGCCTGCCTCCTTCCTTCTCTTCCTTCATTCCTCCCTCCCTCCCTCTCCCTCATTTATATGACCTTCGCCCATCTACCGTTCCAGCTGCGTCACGTCAAATCCTTCATCTAATGGACAAAGAAAATTAAACCTTCGCGGAGATACCCCCCCCCCCCCAAGAAAGAAAAAAGTCGCCCATAAACACATTTTGGATTTCCTACACAAATTTTCGAAAGGCATTCATACTTACAACCATACATACATACACATCTATTTATAAATAACCATATCAATACATACACGTATATATATATATATATATATATATATATATATATATATATATATATATATATATATATATATATATATATATATATATATATATATATATATATATATATATACACACACACACACACACACATCCCTTTCCTCCATCTCCACCTCCCTTTCCATCTCCATCTACCTTCCCCTTTTCCCTCCGTGTCTCCTCCACCTACCAGTTCCAACATCTCGTAAAAACCTCAGCACCCTATCACCCTTTAATCCAAACCTCAGAATAAAAAAAACATATTCTGAACATCAAACCCACCAAGCCTCCAACACCCCCACCAAGCCTCATCAAAACCAACCCCCCAAAAAAAAAAAAAAACTACATACGCCCAATCCACACCAACATACACTCTCTCTTTTCCCTTTCCTCAATTCCTCCTTCTATCCCCTCGACGATTCCCTACACCTCCTTCCTCCTCTTCCCTCAATTCCTCCTTCTATCCCCTCGACGATTCCCTACACCTCCTTCCTCCTCTTTCCTCAATTCCTCCTTCTATCCCCTCGACGATTCCCTACACCTCCTTCCTCCTCTTTCCTCAATTCCTCCTTCTATCCCCTCGCCGATTCCATACACCTCCTTCCTCCTCTTTCCTCAATTCCTCCTTCTATCCCCTCGACGCTTCCATACACCTCCTTCCTCCTCCTTCCTCAATTCCTCCTTCTATCCCCTCGACGCTTCCATACACCTCCTTCTTCCTCCTTCCTCACTTCCTACTTCTACCTCCTCGACGATTTCATACACCTCCTTCCTCCTCCTTCCTCACTTCCTCCTTCTACCTCCTCGACGCTTCCATACACCTCTTCCTCCTCCTTCCTCAATTCGTACTTCTATTCACTCGACGATTCTATGCACCTCCTTCCTCCTCCTTCCTCAATTCCTCCTTCTATCCCTCGACAATTCCATACACCTCCTTCCTCCTCTTCCTCAATTCCTCCTTCTATCTCCTCGCCGATTCCATACACCTCCTTCCTCCTCTTTCCTCAATTCCTCCTTCTATCTCCTCCCCGATTCCATACACCTCCTTCCTCCTCTTTCCTCAATTCCTCCTTCTATCTCCTCCACAATTCCATACACCTCCTTCCTCCTCTTTCCTCAATTCCTCCTTCTATCTCCTCGCCGATTCCATACACCTCCTTCCTCCTCTTTCCTCAATTCCTCCTTCTATCTCCTCGACAATTCCATACCCTCCTTCCTCCTCTTTCCTCAATTCCTCCTTCTATCTCTCGCCGATTCCATACACCTCCTTCCTCCTCCTTCCTCAATTCCTCCTTCTATCTCCTCGACGATTCCATACACCTCCTTCCTCCTCTTTCCTCAATTCCTCCTTCTATCTCCTCGCCGATTCCACACACCTCCTTCCTCCTCTTTCCTCAATTCCTCCTTCTATCTCCTCGCCGATTCCATACACCTCCTTCCTCCTCTTTCCTCAATTCCTCCTTCTTTCTCCTCGCCGATTCCATACACCTCCTTCCTCCTCCCTTCCTCAATTCCTCCTTCTATCTCCTCGACGATTCCATACACCTCCTTCCTCCTCTTTCCTCAATTCCTCCTTCTATCCCCTCGACAATTCCATACACCTCCTTCCTCCTCTTTCCTCAATTCCTCCTTCTATCTCCTCGCCGATTCCATACACCTCCTTCCTCCTCCTTCCTCAATTCCTCCTTCTATCTCCTCGACGATTCCATACACCTCCTTCCTCCTCTTTCCTCAATTCCTCCTTCTATCTCCTCGCCGATTCCATACACCTCCTTCCTCCTCTTTCCTCAATTCCTCCTTCTATCCCCTCGACAATTCCATACACCTCCTTCCTCCTCTTTCCTCAATTCCTCCTTCTATCCCCTCGACAATTCCTACACTCCTTCCTCCTCCTTCCTCAATTCCTCCCTTCTATCTCCTCGACGATTCCATACACCTCCTTCCTCCTCTTTCCTCAATTCCTCCTTCTATCCCCTCGACAATTCCATACACCTCCTTCCTCCTCCTTCCTCAATTCCTCCTTCTATCTCCTCGCCGATTCCATACACCTCCTTCCTCCTCTTTCCTCAATTCCTCCTTCTATCCCCTCGACAATTCCATACACCTCCTTCCTCCTCCTTCCTCAATTCCTCCTTGTATCCCCTCGACAATTCCATACACCTCCTTCCTCCTCTTTCCTCAATTCCACATTCTATCTCCTCGCCGATTCCATACCCCTCCTTCTTTCTCTTTCCTCAATTCCTCCTTCTATCTCCTCGACAATTCCCATACACCTCCTTCCTCCTCTTTCCTCAATTCCTCCTTCTATCTCCTCGCCGATTCCACACACCTCCTTCCTCCTCTTTCCTCAATTCCTCCTTCTATCCCCTCGACAATTCCATACACCTCCTTCCTCCTCCTTTCTCAATTCCTCCTTCTATCCCCTCGACGCTTCCATACACCTCCTTCTTCCTCCTTCCTCACTTCCTACTTCTACCTCCTCGACGATTTCATACACCTCCTTCCTCCTCCTTCCTCACTTCCTCCTTCTACCTCCTCGACGCTTCCATACACCTCCTTCCTCCTCCTTCCTCAATTCGTACTTCTATTCACTCGACGATTCTATGCACCTCCTTCCTCCTATTTCCTCCAATTTCTCCTTCTACCTCCTCATGATTCCATACACCTCCTTCCTCCTCTTCCCTCAATTCCTCCTTCTATCCCCTCGACGATTCCATACACCTCCTTCCTCCTCTTTCCTCAATTCCTCCTTCTATCCCCTCGACAATTCCATACACCTCCTTCCTCCTCTTTCCTCAATTCCTCCTTCTATCCCCTCGACAATTCCATACACCTCCTTCCTCCTCTTTCCTCAATTCCTCCTTCTGTCTCCTGGACGATTCCATACACCTCCTTCCTCCTCCTTCCTCAATTCCTCCTTCTATCCCCTCGACGCTTCCATACACCTCCTTCTTCCTCCTTCCTCACTTCCTACTTCTACCTCCTCGACGATTTCATACACCTCCTTCCTCCTCCTTCCTCACTTCCTCCTTCTACCTCCTCGACGCTTCCATACACCTCCTTCCTCCTCCTTCCTCAATTCGTACTTCTATTCACTCGACGATTCTATGCACCTCCTTCCTCCTATTTCCTCAATTCCTCCTTCTACCTCCTCGCCGATTCCATACACCTCCTTCCTCCTCTTCCCTCAATTCCTCCTTCTATCCCCTCGTCACTTTCATACTCCTCCTTTCTCCTCTTTCCTCAATTCCTCCTTCTATCCCGTCGACAATTCCATACACCTCCTTCCTCCTCTTTCCTCAATTCCTCCTTCTGTCTCCTGGACGATTCCATACACCTCCTTCCTCCTCTTTCCTCAATTCCTCTTTCTATCCCCTCGACGATTCCATACACCTCCTTCCTCCTCTTTCCTCAATTCCTCCTTCTATCCCCTCGACGCTTCCATACACCTCCTTCCTCCTCTTTCCTCAATTCCTCCTTCTATCTCCTCGACGCTTCCATACACCTCCTTCCTCCTCTTCCCTCAATTCCTCCTTCTATCTCCTCGACGATTCCATACACCTCCTTCCTCCTCTTTCCTCAATTCCTGCTTCTATCTCCTCGACGATTCCATACATTCCACAATTCCTACTTCTACCTCCTCGACGCTTCCATACGCCTCCTTCCTCCTCCTTCCTCAATTCCTCCTCCTTCTACCTCCTCGCCGACTCCACTTCCCCAACTGAACCGGATCGGAACCCGCCGCGCGAGATCGGATCACCACAGAGGGAATAATCGTCCCGACGTCTGGAGGAGGAGCTGGCGTCACCGCGGTCGGTAAAAGCCTTCCCACGATCCGACATAACCAACACATTAAATGCTGGATGGAGACATGTTGGGAGGAGGAAAGGAGGAGGAGGAGAGGGAAGGAGGGAGGGGAAGGAGGGAGGAGGGAGGGAGGGAAGGGGAGGAAGGGAAGGAAGGAAGGGAAGGGGGGTGAGGAGGAGGAGAAGGGAAAGAAGAGGGACGGAGAAGGAGGGGAGAGGGAGGGTAAAGATGGGGTTGGGGGAAGGAGAAGAGGGAAGAGGGATGGAGGAAGTAAGGAAGGATGGAAGGATGGAAGGAGGGAGAGAGAGAGAGCGGCAAAAGGCCGATGCAGAGGCAGAGAAGCGAGAGCGAGATAAGTTTCCCACAGCCCTCCCCGCCTCCCGGAGAATCCTTCTTCAATAAATTACGCAGATGATGGAAAGCGCCTACCTGACTTCCGGTCGCGTAATTACCGCAACTCCGACCCCTCCCCCCCAGCCCCCCAAAAAAAAAAAAAAAAAAAAAAAAAAAAAAAAAAAAAAGTTTATTAGACGCCCCGACGAAGAAGCACCGGCCTGCCACATAACGTCATGCCCGGTGCTCTCTCCTAATGAGGTGTTGGCAGGTGTTGGCCGGAGACGTCTTGCTGGGCGATGTGCATTGTCAACATCATTTTTCTTTTTTGTTTACATGGATGTTGACATTCTCTCTTATCTCCTCCATTCCATTTGGTGAATCTCATGGACACCACTTTATTTTATCTTATTTTACTTTATTTTATTATATTTGTTTTCTCTCTCTCTCACACACTTATCCTTAGCCTTATCAATACATACACGTACATATATTTCTCTTTCCTCCATTTCCATTTCCCTGGCTATCTCTCTGTCTCTTATCCTCAATTTCCTTTCCATCTCCCTTTACCTGTCTATCTATCTGTCTGTCTGTCTGTCAGCCTGTCAGTCTGTCTGTCTGTCTGCCTGCCTGTATATCTGTCTGTCTGTCTGTCTGTCCGCCTATCTATCTATCTGTCTGCCTGTCTGTCTGCCTGCACTGTCCCAGGATAAAGACTGGCCCTCCCTCCGCCGCCGGAACAGGGCGTGTCACATCGAGACGCGGTAGTTTGGATGCCCAGTGGATGCCCCTGCGAGGTATGACTGGGTAGTGGTGGGAAGGGGATGGGGGGGGGAGGGAGAGGGAAAGGGTCGCGCCCCCTTCCCCCATCCCTCTGCACTGGTCACCTCCACAGCATCACCGTGGGAACATGTGTTTATCGTCTGGGCGATGCCATGCTGCACTGTCCTTCACCCCCTCCTACCCTCCGCCCTCCCTCCCTCCCTCACACCCTGCCTCCTTCCAATCCTATTCTCTCCTTCCCCCTGGCCCTCTTGTTATCTATCTGTGTGTATGGAAGGGGGTGATGCCGATCTTGATGTGGGTGTGCGTGCGTGCATTCAAACGCTGGTCTATACACCATACATAAATATATCTCCCCCACTCTCCCTCCCCCTCCCCCTCCCACACACCCTCTCCCTCTCCCCCTCCTTCCCTCCCTCCCTCCTTCTCTCTCTCGCCCCCTATCTCTCTCTCCTCTCTCCCTCCCACTCCCTCTCCCCCCCTCTCTCTCTCTCTCCTCCCCCTAGGCGATATGCACCGAGACAAAACTGTCGCCGCGAGTAACCCCGTCAACGAAGAGACCGCGAGACAGAGGAGGAAAAAAAGGAAAAAAAAAAAAAAGACTGACCATGATCGCACAAGGACAAGAGAAAAAAACGAGGGACATCCGAGAGAGAGAGAGAGAGAGAGAGAGAGAGAGAGAGAGAGAGAGAGAGAGAGAGAGAGAGAGAGGGAGAGGGAGGGAAGGAGAGGGAGAGGGAGAGGGAGAGGGAGAGAGAGAGGAAGAGGGATAGGCAGAGGAGAGAGGGATAGGCAGAGGGAGAGGGAGAGGGAGAGGAAAGGGAGAGGGAGGGAGAGGAGGGAGAGAGAGAGAGAGAGAGAGAGAGAGAGAGAGAGAGAGAGAGAGAGAGAGAGAGAGAGAGAGAGAGAGAGAGAGAGAGAGAGAGAGAGAGAGCGCTGGCGGCGAGAGGTCGGTGTGAACCTTACGTGCTTACGGAGGAGTGAGGGGGCCTCGGCAGGAATGGGTGGCATGCCAATTGGGGGAGTGGGGAAGAGGGGGAGAGGGGAGGGAGGGGAAGAGAGAGGGGAAGGGGAAGGAAGAGAGTGAGAAAGAGAAAGAGAAATTGGGAAGGAGGGAGAGAGTGAGAGAAAGAGACAGGGTAAGAGAGAGAGAGAAAGACAGAAAGAGAAAGAGAGAGACAGGGTAAGAGAGAGAGAGAAAGACAGAGAAGAAGAAGAGAGAGAAGAAAGACAGAAAAAGAAGAGAGAGACAGGTAAACAGAGAGAGAGCGAGACAGGCAGACAGAGAGAATGAGAGAGAGACAGGCAGACAGAGAGAACGAGATAAAAAGAGAGAAAGAGAAAGAGAGAGACAGGCAGACAGAGAGAGAGAGAAAGAAAGAGAAAGAGAGAGACAGGCAGACAGAGAGAAAGAGAGAGAAAGAGAGAAAGAGAAAGAGAGAGAGAGAGGGGGGGGAGTCAGCGCCCCTGTGCCCCGCGCGTGCCATACACCCGATCCGCGGCCCCTGCATGCGTCGACAACAATCAATTATGACAACTGCCATCCATGTCAACGACGGACCTATCGCCGCCGGTCATGCTCTGGTCCCATCGATGCCCTGACTCTGTCTGTCTGTCTGTCTGTCTGTTTGTGTGTCTGTCTGTCTGTGTGTGTGTGTGTGTGTGTGTGTGTGTGTGTGTGTGTGTGTGTGTGTGTGTGTGTGTGTGTGTGTGTGTGTGTGTGTGTGTGTGTGTGTGTGTGTGTGTGTGTGTGTGTGTGTGTGTGTGTGTGTGTGTGTCTGTGTGTGTGTGTGTCTGTCTGCCTGTCTGTCTATCTGTGTGTCTGTCTGTCTGTGTGTCTGTCTGTCTGTCTGTCTGTCTGTCTCTCTCTCTCTCCGTACAAAGGGAAAAAAAATCCATCTTCATAACCAGAGTCACACCGCGCGGAAACGTAGTTATCACCTCGCATGTGGACGTCCGCGATTTTAACGAGCATCGCACCATTAAAAAAAGACAAAAAGAAAATTAAAAGTGGAGCAAAAAGTAGCCGATGCAAATGAGAACCAAGAGAAAAAAACAAACAAACTCTGAGCTACCTAGTCCGTCACCCATAATACCGCCTTCTGTTTTTTTTTTTTTTTTTTTTTTTTTGAAGCATAAAAAAATGAAACAGATAAAAACATAAATAAATGAATGAATGAATAAATAAATGAATGATTAAATAAATAAATAATGACGCTCGCTCTGGCACCACGGGAACATCAAACGCTTTGGATGATTAAATTGTCTAACCGGTCCAGAGATTAAACTGAATTCCATTAAGCGTCCATGGGTCTTTTTTATTGAACAAATGCTTTAGAGGTACTAATGGCACTTGAAGCACTGACACATGGGGCAAAAAGTGGTTCATGTTGTGGGTGGAGGGCCGAAAACACGCGCTTTTGATGTCCCTCTTTTTACGCCAGTTTCTTCGACACAGGATTTCTGAAGCGACGTAAGGATTAATACGAACAGTAAAAAAAAAAAAATAATAATAATAATAATAAGTTAGAGCGCCGAAACACACGATTTGAATTTTATCTTTTCTTTATTGATTTATGCCACATATTATTATTATTGTTTCGATTACACACGCTTTATCAATCTTTTATCCATCCCTCGCATTTCCTTCCCTGCCTTACGCGGATCCTGCAGGGTCACTAAGCCTCCAAAAGACGGCGCGAGAGGTTTCTTTTGAAAGAAAAAAGGAGAAAAAGGGAGGACACGAGGACGAGACGCGAGAAGGGACGAGGACGAGAACGGGGGACGAGGCTGGAGAGAGGACGCGGACCGACGATGACGAGGAGGAGGGTCAAGGAGGCCAAGAAACGAGGAGGGGGGAGGGGGACGAGGGCATGAACCGAAAAGGATGACGAGGAAGAAGCAACACACGACGAGGAGGACGCGACACGACGAGGACGGCGAGGAAGGAAGCTGCCAGGACGAGGAACGAAGACGGCAAGAAGACGAGAAAGGCGTGGCCAACAAAATGAGAAACGACGAAAGAACGAGAAAGACGAGGACGGGAAAGACAAGAAACGACGAGGAATACAAGAGGACGAGCGACGACGAGGAAGACAAGAGGACAAAAAAAAAACGACGACAGGACAAGGAAATACGAGAAACAACGAGGAGGACAAGACGACAAGAAACGACGAGAAACGACGAGAAACGACGAGAAACGACCCCTCGGTGTGAACGCGTTTTTGCCGTTCGCCGTTTTTTTCCAGCCCGAGTAAATTGCACGTAGCGGGGACTACCCGCGGGCAAACGTCGTGTGTCTGTCTGTCTGTGTGTGACTCACATATCGAATCATCTGGCAATTATGCTATTTTTTGGGAAGGTATTGATTTCTCTCTCCTTTTGGGGGG
Source organism: Penaeus vannamei (assembly GCF_042767895.1). Classification (NCBI taxonomy): domain Eukaryota; kingdom Metazoa; phylum Arthropoda; class Malacostraca; order Decapoda; family Penaeidae; genus Penaeus; species Penaeus vannamei. The sequence continues at coordinate 20,969,226 of NC_091589.1, forward strand.
GTGGGGGTGGGGTGAATGGGGAGGGGAGGACGCGTCTTTAGCGGTGCCGTTGGTCATTTCCCTGTCGTCTCTCTCTCTCTCTCTCTCTCTCTCTCTCTCTCTCTCTCTCTCTCTCTCTCTCTCTCTCTCTCTCTCTCTCTCTCTCTCTCTCTCTCCTCCAACCTTTCTTATTCTCTCTCTCTCTCTCTCTCTCTCTCTCTCTCTCCCTCTCTCTCTCTCTCTCTCTCTCTCTCTCTCTCTCTCTCTCTCTCTTACCCTAAAATCCAACGACCTTTAAAGGAAACGGTAATAAAAAATAAAAAAACTAACGGAAACATAAAACAAATTCACTCTTACGCACGATTCGCCAGCAACATCCTCAAAATCAAAAATAAATTCCCCCCCCCCCCCCCCAAAAAAAAATGAGGCAAAAAAAATCAGAAAAATCCTCCAAATGCCAAACCATGCCCAGCAGATGATGCAACCGAGATCTTGCATCACCCAGCGCCACCCGCAATAATGCCCGAAAAGAGGTAATTTGCTCACTTAACGAGGCAAATTTCACTGTCGGCGTGGCACTGCCCTCGCCTCGATTCTCTCTCCCTCTCTCCCCTCTCCTCTAGTCTCGATTCTCTCCCTCTCTCCCCTCTCCTCTAGCCTCGATTCTCTCCCTCTTCTCTAGCCTCGATTCTCTCCCTCTCTCCCCTCTCCTCTAGTCTCGATTCTCTCCCTCTCTCCCCTCTCCTCTAGCCTCGATTCTCTCCCTCTCTCCCCTCTCTTCTAGCCTCGATTCTCTCCCTCTCTCCTCTCTCCCTTAGCCTCGATTCTCTCCCTCTCACCCCTCTCCTCTAGCCTCGATTCTCTCCCTCTTTCCCCTCTCCTCTAGCCTCGCTTCTCTCCCTCTCTCCCCCCTCCTTTAGCCTCGATTCTCTCCCTCTCTCCCCTCTCCTCTAGTCTCGATTCTCTCCCTCTCTCCCCTCTCCTCTAGCCTCGATTCTTTCCCTCTCTCCCCTCTCATCTAGCCTCGATTCCCTCCCTCTCTCCCCTCTCATCTAGCCTCGATTCTCTCCCCTCTCCTCTAACCTCGATTCTCTCCCTCTCTCCTCTAGCCTTGATTCTCTCCCTCTCTCCCCCCTCCTTTAGCCTCGATTCTCTCCCTCTTCTCTAGCCTCGATTCTCTCCCTCTCTTCCCCCTCCTTTAGCCTCGATTCTCTCCCTCTTCTCGAGCCTCGATTCCCTCCCTCTGTCCCCTCTCCTCTAGCCTCGATTCCCTCCCTCTCTCCCCTCTCCTCTAGCCTCGGTTCTCTCCCTCTCTCCCCTCTCCTTTAGACGCGATTCCCTCCTCCTCCAACCTAGATTCTCTCCCTCTCTCCTCTCTCCCTTAGCCTCGATTCTCTCCCTCTCTTCCCCCTCCTTTAGTCTCGATTCTCTCCCTCTTCTCGAGCCTCATTTCTCTCCCTCTCTCCCCTCTCCTCTAGCCTCGATTCTCTCCCTCTCTCCCCTCTCCTCTAGCCTCGATTCTCTCCCTCTCTCCCCTCTCCTTTAGACTCGATTCTCTCCCTCTCCTCCCTCTCCAATTCTTTCCCTCTCTCCCTCTCCTCTCCTCAGGGAGGAAGAGATTTTTTCCTACTTAGAAAAGTTTACTGAGATAACATGTTTTTAAAACCTATATTTATATACCATCTACGACATAGAGTAGATAAAATAAGAAAATAAATACACAAAAAAAACGATAAAAAAGAGTCAAGAACTGAAGAGGAATAAATGGCAATATGATAAATTTCACTCATGCCCAGAAAATTCCTCTTGCTTCAATACTAATAGTGCATGCCCATTTATGCAGAGAAATTAATTTCATATTCATTTTATACACACGACTTCAAACCGCCTTTGTTATACAACCAACAAACACGACTGAAATGGACGTCTGATCACAAAACCAATTACCTTTTTTTTCATATCAATAATCCAATCAAAACAGAGTAAGACTCGAAACAGCTTGTAAAAAAATCCATACTTTTCTCCTATTCAACTTTTCAATATACAAAATATCGGGTAACACCTTTCAGCCTGACGACGAAAATAACCCAACACAATAAACGGAAAAAGAAGAAGAAAAAGAAAATGCAAGAAAAGACAAAAGACAAGGAAAGAAAAGATATCTTTTGGTACTTACCCTAAGGAACCAGCACGCCGTTTTCTGGCATCAATGCTGCCTGTAAAGCAAGTCAAGAGATTTATTAAAAAGAACATCACAAAAAATACATATCTGAACATCACAAAATATTGTAAAATGGTTAAATTATCCTAAAATATCTCATCATCTAACTTGAACATTTAATAACACCTCTATTATTTTTTTAAATGTATATAATGAAGTGAAACTCTTTTCAGTACAATCATTATAGAGTAAGTGCTAACTACCATTTTTCTCCAGTTAACATACCCTAACCCAAACAAAAAAATAAAACACATTAAGTGATCAAATTACTTATAAACACCAAAGGGAGAAATATACGTGAGAAGACTTCATCCTGCCTTACCAAATAATAATGTCAATGAACCCTTTATGCTCCAAGAAGAACAAGAGTGCAATAATCTTCTTAAGATGCAAAGTACACTATTCTTCCCACATTTAAATTACAAATTACAGCGATCAACATAAATACAAATATTTATTTCTGCATCATAATTTTTGTAATCTTCCTTAAATCATCGACAAGTATTTTTCTCTTTTTTTTTAGGAAATAGAAGTTATTAAACATAGAAATATTCTCTTTGACGATGGTAGAGAAAAAATATCAAACCAAAATCAGATGATGGATCATGACATTCAGTGCAATACAAATATCAGTGATTTAAGTACAAGTGACACTTACAGTGACGATTTCTTTTAAGAGTTATGGATAACTACATTCAATAAGGGGTGGAAAAGTGACTCAAGTTTCTAAACGACAGAAATAAGTGAACTCGAGAAGTGTCTTTAAAATTCTGAAATGCCACTAAAATCAGTGCTGTGTCACATCAATTTTGTGTAGTGTGAAGGTATACACTTTACACATATTCTGACAAAAATAAAAGATCAGAGAGTATCCTATTTTTACCAGCAATTCGAGTAACTGGCCTCTACTTTCTCTCCATTAATACTTCACAAACTAAATACCCTATTCTTTCATCTGAAGTCACAAT
>NC_091589.1:20982393-20984893 GCF_042767895.1 Penaeus vannamei
TTATCAGTTCATAATCATAAACATAAATAAATTCACAAATAAAATATTTTTCTACATTCTCTTCATCATCTACAAACTTCTTATCAAATTAATATGAGACAAGAGTAACCACAGAACTATTTCAGGTTCTGTGCTGTTCCTTCTACTTGTGGTTTTCCTTGTCAGCAACAGGCCAATAACACAGGTAAGAAAACCACAACGATGATATTACAGTAAAGAGTTCTTCTCAAATCGCAAATGCTTTATCCTTATAAATCATAACTCCATCAATCTTTCTACACTGAGGTTAAAGTCTAAAAGTCTAAAGTCTAAAGCACTGTAAAAATACATGCAGTCAATTTTTTTTTCCTCAACAACCTTGGCATATCACAATGTCATTGACCTCAGTCACTACAAATTAAATCAAACCAAACGAATAATGCACACTAGTTTAAGTCTCTAACAGAATAAATCACCAAAGGTCTCGTATGACTACAGATTGCATGGCTCTCAAATGGGGAGTATATAGCAACTCCATATCCGTAAGGTGGGGGGGGGGGGCAGTGTATCTAGGGACCAGTCTCATAAAATATATATATCTTTTTCAGTTATCTAAAATTCCACTATGACACACAGCAATTCTTACTCTGGCAGATCATATGACCATTAGAATCCAATGTTTTTGAGAACAACTGTGTTTCAACTACTAACTCCACATCCAGCGATTTAGCTACCCCACCTACTGACACTTCAGCATAGGCATACAAAATGCCATCACAATGTCTGGTAAGACATAGCTTGCACACCTGGTCATTTATAGCAAAAAAAATTGAAGAATAGTCACCAGAAGAGTACTTGGATTTTTGCATTTTACAAAGTAAAAAGCACAGATGTAATAGTAATAGTCTGATATATAAATAATGATATCGCAGGCACATATGAAATGACACTGAGCTTCAAGCTACCGGTTCTTGAGATCTCTAATTTCCTCACTTCGCTAAGAATAGGTAGGGTCCTAATCATTCATGGCACCAAAGAGGCTCAAATTCACTAAACACTTTAAGAGTACATGGAAGCTTTAGCCTATTGAACCACTGAGTACTCAGATGGCTTGGACTTCAGACTATATAAACCATACATCATAGATCATAGCAAATTTCAATTAAATTTAGATAAGCATCCAATGTAATTACAAATTTAAAGCCGCTGCAAGAGATAATGATATATACAAAATCATCTCTGCATCCTAAAACACACAGTAAAACTAAATACCAATTATCTATTCAAAAAATATACTAAAACATTTTAAACCAATGTACCAAAAATCACGCAGTATAGGTCACCGAGAGCAACATACGGAGTTAGAGGGAAATGGACAAGGCCATCTTATTGAGCGTGAGAAATGGAATAAGAAACAACATAGTTTAAGCTAAAGCGGCCTAATATTTACTTGTAAATGACAGAAATGTCTGCTGCATATCACTGAGATCAAGTCCACAACACCTTCACACAGCCAGAGTTCTTAATGTCCATTTTCAATACATTGGCTCAAAGTGCTAATAAATTGGGGGTACAGAGGGGCTTGCCCCCCTGTTTAGGTAATAAAGAGAAGATAGGAAAGGTTAGGTTGGGTGTTTGGGTTTGCATAATGCCCTGGTCTCTGGATGGTGTCGCTCTCGGTAACAATTACCAATCACTCAAAGAATCTGAACTGCAAATGATCATAAATTTCAACATATTTCAAAATGCCATAAAACCATTACTACCAAATCACACAGTAAGCATTTGCAGTCTGACAGACATAAAGATTACTGGGCCACAGAAATGATTTGGGAATCTTAGCAGTACTGTCACTTTTCAAAAACCATCAGACCAGAATCCTTTCACTATCAAAATCAACATGGAATGGCTATGATTCTTCAAAAAATCAAGACAGTTTAATTCTTTACCATTAAGCATCACATTTTCAACCTTCTCAACAAGTGTTCCTTCAGTCTAATCTGGAACCATATTCAATTAGCATATAAATGCTGAATGATTTACTAATACAACTCATGCCATATTCCACAAAACAAAAATCCTCTAATATAACAATACTGAAACCTAACTCATCAGCAATTGGGAGGGTATCACAAATTAAAATCTCTTTCCCCATCTGCACATATGAAAAAGCTCAGAATGGACCTTTTCATTTAGAAATACAGTGACATATACATTCCAAAACATACGGACACTCAAGATACATATTGAAAGGGCTCAGTACATGATTACATTTTCCAATACACGTGTATATAAGCCCTTAAATAACGATAAAAAATAATGGTACATACTGACACATACTGATACCCCGAGTCCGAAACAGCGACCATGAAAATAAAATTCCCTCCCAGTGTCAAAGTCATTTCGGTTGTGTCTTCACTATCTAGCTTAAGAAAACACTCACTTAACGTTTATGTCATACAAATCTGATAAGAAAAACAGCCAAGGAAAGAATATAGGCCTAGGTCAACAAAGAGAGCAG
>NC_091589.1:20992393-20994893 GCF_042767895.1 Penaeus vannamei
AGACCTTTAGTTTATGTAAATTAGTTACTTACACGACTATCCGACATGGGAAGGGGATGGGGGGGGGGGGGTAAGAAGGAAGGTAGGAGGGGAAAAGGGAATGAAAGGAGAGAAAGAAAGGAGATAGGGGGAAATGGAGAGAAAGGACGCTTAAAGCGATAAAGGGGAGATAGGAAAAGCTAGAGGAACGGAGGAAACTTAATAAGGGGAAATGGAATGGGAAAGGGGAAACAAAGGGGAAAGGGAGGGGGAAGGGAGAGGGGTAGGAGAGGGAGGGAGGGGGATGAGGGAGCGAAGGAGGTGGGAGAATTTGAAGAGGAAGAGAAGGGATGCTGGAAGAGAAGATAAAGAGCTTAAAGTGGGAAGAAAAGAGTGAATTTAAGGAAGATAGAATAATAATAACGATGATAATATAAATGATAAAAATAACAAAACAACAACAACAATGTAATGATAATGATAATAATAACAACAACAGTGATAATAACGATAATCATAATGATAGTGATGATAGTTCAAATAATAATAGTGATAATAATGAAAAAAAACAATGTTAATGATAATTTTTACTATTATTGCTATTATTACTGTTGTTGTTGCTATTATTATTACAATTATGCTCATCACTATTGCTATTATTATCATTATCATTATTACTATTATTGTTATCATTATCATTATTATTATTATCATCATTATTACTACTATTATTATGGTTAATATCATTATCAATAACATTATTATTGATACTATTGTTATTGTTATTATTATTATTATTATTATTATTATTATTATTATTATTATTATTATTATCATTATTATTATTATTATTATTATTATCATCATCATTATTATTATCATTATCATTATTATCATTATTATCATTATTATCATTATTATTATTATTATTATTATCATTATTATTATTATTATTATTATTATTATTATTATCATTATTATTACTATTATTGTCATTATTGTTATCATTACAATAATGATTACAAGAATAGCAAAAGAATATATAATGACAATGATTATAATGAAAATAATAGTAACACTCATAATAGAAATAATAATGACAATAATAACAACAGTAGTAATGATAATGATAGTAATAATGATAATGATAATGATAATGATAATGATAATAACCGTGATAATAATGATGATAATAATTCTAATAATAATAACCGGAATGATAATAATGATGAAAATGATAATGAAAATGATAATGATAATAATAAATCTGCTAATCATAATGATAAAGATAATGATGATAGGAGAATTGTAATAATGATCATAATAATAATGCTGATAACGATAATAATAATGATGATAAGAACAATAATGACATTGATAATGATGATGTTAGCAATACTAATCATATTCATGATAATGATAATAACAGAAACAGCAGTAACAAGAATAGCAAAAACAATAATGACAATGATAAGGATGATAATAATAATATCAATGATAATAACAATAATGATAAAAACAATAATGATACTACTACTACTACTACTACTACTACTACTACTACTAATAATAATAATAATGATAATGATAGTCATAGTAATAATAGCAATAAAACATTAATTACAACAATATTTCTAGCAATAATGATTATGATATTGCTAGTGATAATGATAGTGATGATAATAATTGATAATGACATCAACGATAATAATAATGAATATAATAATAACAATAACAATAACAAGAGCAATGATAATATCTATAACAAGAACAACAACGATAACAATGATAATATCTATGACAAAAACAATAACAATGATGTTATATATAACAAAAACAATAACAATGATAACATCTATAACAAAAAACAACAATAACAATGATAACTATAACAAAAACAACAATAACAATAATAACATCTATAACAAAACAACAATAACAATAATAACATCTATAACAAAACAACAATAACAACGATAACATCTATAGCAAAAACAACAATAACAATGATATCTATAACAAATAACGATAATAATAATGATGATAAGAACAATAATGACATTGATAATGATGATGTTAGCAATACTAATCATATTCATGATAATGATAATAACAGAAACAGCAGCAACAAGAATAGCAAAAACAATAATGACAATGATAAGGATGATAATAATAATAATATCAATGATAATAACAATAATGATAAAAACAATAATGATACTACTACTACTACTACTACTACTACTACTACTACTACTACTACTAATAATAATAATGATAATGATAGTCATAGTAATAATAGCAATAAAACATTAATTACAACAATATTTCTAGCAATAATGATTATGATATTGCTAGTGATAATGATAGTGATGATAATAATTGATAATGACATCAACGATAATAATAATGAATATAATAATAACAATAACAATAACAAGAGCAATGATAATATCTATAACAAGAACAACAACGATAACAATGATAATATCTATGACAAAAACAATAACAATGATGTTAT
>NC_091589.1:21022393-21024893 GCF_042767895.1 Penaeus vannamei
ATCATACTTTGCTTCAGTGAGTTATTGAAAAACAAAATTTGACTATAAACATAACCCATACATTTTGGAGAACCTTAGTGAATTCAAATATATTTTCATATATGCATACATATTGATACCACGTCACGAATATATTTGTATGTTATCCGTTGGCCTTCAGATTGTTAGACCGTTTTCTGTATATTGGATCAGAGAAAATGTACATTATATTGTTTCTGCAATTGATATGATAATTGCCTGTGCCAATTATATAATCATTAGCAATTACGCCTCATTGTTATGCTAATAGAGCTAAAGAACTGATTTCGTTTGTTAAGATGATGCATAGAAAACAGGTAAATTTTAAAAGAAAAAGGCGGCCAATTGTAGTAGTTATCCCTGTAAGTAAGCATTTTCTATGATATACATCACTACAGAAAATAGCTATTATGATTCTTTACTAGGAGTAACTATTATATTATTGTCGACATGGAAGATATCTGAAGAAGTCACGTAAATAAGTCATGTGAAAGCACAGTGAAAGAAAGCTGAACACAAAGAAAGCCAAATCAGATTCGTCGTTAATAAGCATTATTCCAATTTGTACGATCATATCAATGTAAATATTACTGGAAATAATCCCTGTTACAACAAACTGTAGTGGTAATTAATACGTTCAACATATAAAACATTAATTTATATTACATTGTCCAGTCTTTTCTCGCGAAAATGAACATACATAGATATTCATACTGCTTTAAAATACTGTGCTTAATTATAGCAATGGAATACCATACTATTTCGATAAAGCAACGCGAAGGAACTTAATACCTTTAGTAAAATGTCCTCAATTCATTTGATTAATCTATATTAAACCAATTCTTTTAACGTATAACATAATAAAACTAGATCTTTTTATGAAGATAAAGGATTGGAAAGGTAACGAGCGGGTGGGAGACCTTGCGAAACAACAAGGGGAAAAAACCTTAGAGGATTTACCCGTGTCTTAGAAAACCGCGACCAGATTGTTACAGGAATAGAAATATCAAGACCGGATCTGTTGCAAGTGTGCTTGTAACGTAAAAGAAGCCAGCAGTCGCAGTTAGTAAGAAATTTTCGCAGAATTCTGAAGGAGAGGAAAAGCCTACATATCCACCAGTCATTTTAAGGGCAAGCGGTGCATATTTGTCCAAGTAGGCTACGTGCATCATATGAGTATGTAGCTGGATATACGAGATAAAACGCAGTTTCCTTGAATTTAGTGATATAGGTTAAGGGAAATGACACAGATTGAGTTCTTTTATGATTAAGAAGGCTATATATGTTGAGAATATGTACCAAAAAATACGTAATGAAATAATCCAGACAAAAGTTACATAATGGAAATACAGAGGTGATTGTAGCTAACAGAAGGTCACTGATTTCATATCAGTTTTCATATCAATTCTATCATACACCCTCACCTTATAAACAATGACTTATATAGTCCAGAGTGATGGGGATTTTCATAATGATTTTTATTCATGAAAGAAATTCGAAAATTATATTTTTCTTTACCGAAAATATAAGGTAACCAAGTTGCTTAGCTAGAGTAAACTAATATCTAATTTAGGAAATTCCAGCAAATGGCTAACCTATCCACATTGTTCTAATAAGGGAGAAAATCCTTCCTTTTGAGCGATAAACCTGGGAGACAGCTAGTATTGTAGTGTGACATTGATTTCTTTGTCTTTTTCTTCGCTTACTCCTAGGGGTTACTTCTCAGTAATTAGAAAGTTATTTATTTATTTATCTATGTATTTATTGTTATTGTTATCGTTATTGTTGAACATTATAACCTCTCCGATCGGGATTCGATCCCTCGCCGCCAATGCTCGTGAATGCAAGACGGCCGCTCTACCACTCGTATCGTTATTGTTGTTGTTATCATATCATTACCTTAATTAGTATTACTGCCATCATCTTTATTATTGTCATTATCATTATTATCATTATTGTTATTATCAACATTATCATTATTAATAACACCTGCATTATCATCATCATTATCAGTATCATTATTACTATTACCACCATCATTATCATTTTAATTAAAATTACACACAGCTACCATAACTAACTAACTATACCTAACTGCCAAACGGGTGCAGAATTAATCGTAATCAGCTGCGAGAGGTAAAAAAAAAAAAAATAAGAGTGCTTGGACAAGTGAACAGCGGATGCGCAACGTTTCAAAAAGACGAGAAGCGACGTCGAGCGGGAAAAGGCGCGCAGAAATCTCCCGTTCGTTTAAAACGTCTTTTTGAGCTTGCGTCCGAATGCGTCGCTCTGAGTCCCCGTTTTTTTTTTTTTTTTTTTGAGAAATTGCCTAGTACGGGAAAATTAAAAAGTGAATGAGCTCGTATTGCACTGGCGTTGGTATTACGTAGATGTTGAATTAATCTTAAATCATTCCTGAATTAAGGAAAAATGGCTAATATTAGACAGCATGTATCGATTTCCATAAATAGTGACTTTACTC
>NC_091589.1:21037393-21039893 GCF_042767895.1 Penaeus vannamei
ACCCTCTCTTTCTCTCCTCCTCTCCCCCTCCTTCCATCCATCTCTCCCTCCCTTCATTCGCTCCTCTTTATACGACCTTCCTTCTTTCCAGGAAAAGAGAGAGGAAGCCGAAGCAGAGCAGAAAGCAAAGGAGAAGAAGGAAAAGAACAAGAAAGACGACGCGCAGAAACAAGAGAAGAATCCGAAGAAGAAGAAGGAAAAGAAGAACAAGGGCAAGACAGCGTCAAAGGATGAGCTTTAATGTGGACGCCAGTCAATTCTGCTCTTTATGTGATGCGCGTTTGAGGTGATTTTTGATAATAAACTTTTTAAGATAACGCCAGACAAGGCAGACTCTCAGTGAACATTGCCTAATCAGCTCTTTATTCCTTTCTCTGTCTGTCTGTCTGTCTGTCTGTCTGCCTCTGTCTGTTTCTTTCTCTCTTTGTCTGTCTGTCTGTCTGCCTCTGTCTGTTTCTGTCTCTCTTTGTCTGTCTGTCTGTCTGCCTCTGTCTGTTTCTTTCTCTCTTTGTCTGTCTGTCTGTCTGCCTCTGTTTCTGTCTCTCTTTGTCTGTCTGTCTATTTGCCTCTGTCTGTTTCTGTCTCTCTTTGTCTGTCTGTCTATCTGCCTGTGTCTGTTTCTGACTCTCTTTGTCTGTCTGTCTATCTGCCTCTATTTCTGTCTCTCTTTGTCTGTCTGTCTGTCTGCCTCTGTCTGTTCCTGTCTCTCTTTGTCTGTATGTCTGTCTGCCTCTGTTTCTGTCTCTCTTTGTCTGTCTGTCTATCTACCTCTGCCTGTTTCTGTCTCTCTTTGTCTGTCTGTCTGTCTGTCTGCTTCTGTCTGTCTGTCTACCTACCTCTGTCTGTTTCTGTCTCTCTTTGTCTATCTGTCTGTCTGCCTCTGTCTGTTTCTGTCTCACTTTGTCTGTCTGTTTCTTTGCCTCTGTATCTTTCTGTCTCTCTTTGTCTGTCTGTCTATCTGCCTATGTTTCTGTCTCTCTTTGTCTGTCTGTCTATCTACCTCTGTCTGTTTCTGTCTCTCTTTGTCTGTCGATGTTCTTGTCTCTGTTTCTCTTTACCTGTATCTTTGTCTGCGTCCTTTCGTCCGTCTATTTTTTCTATGTCTGTTATTCTCTCTGTCTGTCTGTTTGTCTCTCTCTGACTCTGTCTCTGTCTGTCTGTCTGTCTGTCTGTCTGTCTGTCTGTCTGCCTCTCTCTCTCTCTCTTTCTGATTTCCTTTCTCTCTCTCTGCCTGCCCGTCTATCTGTCTGTATCTATGTCTCTCCTTGTATATATAGTGTATGTATGAATCGGTGTGGTTCCGTGTTCCATAATTACATTCAACAAGTTATCATAAAATGCAATTCCGAGCATCAAACACTCCACAAGTAACTTACGCCCCCGTGAGCATGACCTCTCCCAACACTGAGTGCAACAAGCAAGAGACAACAACAGGAAGAATCATGGTGTCACAAAAAAAAAAAAAAAAAGTCAACGTCAAAAAAAAAAAAAAAAAAAAAACGTTTTGTTAAAAAATGACTATAAAAAAGTCAACATTTAGCCAGCACTTCCTTGAGCAAGCACCGAAGGCAAGGCATCAAGCAGGAAGGCTTATTGTGCCTTGAGAATCCGTATCCTCTTATGCAATATTGAAGATCCTCGTCGAGCAATTGCAAGAGCAAGGTCGGCTCCTCTGAACCGATCATCAGAGGTGAATCAGCAGGTGACCTTGTTTACATCAGGTGAGCGGACGCGTCAACAACCCGGCAACGAGGGGCGCCTGGGGACCCGGTTTTGTTTTCATTGACTCTGCTTCGTAATTGTTTTCTCTCTGTCTCTGTTTTGTTATTGTTTTTTATCTCTTTGTTTCCGTTTCGTTGTTGTTTTGTTTCTGCGTGTCCCTGTTTTGTTATTGTTTTTTTATATCTCTGTCTGCTTCGCAATTCTTTTCGTTCTGGGTTTCTCTGTTTTGTTAGTGATTTCTCTATATTTCTCTCTTTCTCTTTCTGATTTTCTTTCTCTCTTTTCTTGCCTGTCTATTTGTCTGTATCTATGTCTCTCCTTGTTACGTAATCGTTTTCTCTTTGTGTGTCTGTTTTGTTATTGTTCTGTCCCTTTGTCCTCTTCGTAGTTATTCTCTCTGTATCTCTTTTGTTATTGTTTTCTCTATCTCTGCCTGTGTTACGTAAGAGTTTTCTCTTTATGTATTTGCTTCGTATTTGTTTTCTCTCATTGTTGTCTCTATTCTTATTATTGTTTTCTCTTTCTGTCTCTGTTTCATGTTTTTTTTCTCTCTCTCTTTGTCTCTGTTTTGTTATTGTTTCTATTTCTTTGTCTCTGTTTCTTAGTTGTTTTCTCTTTATGTCTTTCCTTAATAATTGTTTTCTCCCCCCCATGTCTCTGTTTTGCTGGTGTTTCTGTCTCTTTCTATCTTCGAAATTGTTTTCTTTTTTTCGTATTTCTCTCTCTCTCTTTTGTAATTGTTTTCTCTCTCTCTCTCTCTCTCTCTCTCTCTCTCTCT
>NC_091589.1:21042393-21057393 GCF_042767895.1 Penaeus vannamei
CGACGGCTCATACGCAGACCGGAGTACTCAGTGAACTCGCCTCCTCGGTTGGCCATGAACTACGCGTCAGTCTTCCTCGCTCTCTTTCTCTCTTTCGGCTATTTCGTCTCTCTCGTTCTCGGTTGTCTGTGTTGTTTGTTTACCTTGCCTTTTGGTTGTTGTGTTGTGTTCTTTGTTCTGGGGTTGTGTTTAGGGTGTAATTGTTGTGTTTGTTTGTATTCTTTTCTGTTTTGTCTTCTCTCTCTCTTTCTCTCTCTCTCTCTGTCTCCTCTCTTCTCTCCCTCTCTCTCTCACCCTCTCTCTCTCTCTCTCTCTCTCTCTCTCTCTCTCCCCTCTCTCTCCTCTCTCTTGGTCCTTGGTGCATCCATCCGTCATCGACGTCCACACGTCCTCGAAGGTTTCGCCCAGGTCCTCCTTGACTTCGGTTCGTCCAGTCGTCCTCGTGGTCCTCCTCCAGGTGGTACTCGGCGGCATCGTCGTCCACACGTCCTCGCAGATTCGTCCAGGTCCTTCTCGGCTGCGGCTCGTACCCCTCTCCCCCCCTCTCTCTCTCTCTTTCTTTCTCTCTTTCCTCTCCCTCTCTCTTTCTCTCTTTCTCTCTCTTTCTTTCTCTCTCTCTCTCTCTCTCTCTCTCTCTCTCTCTCTCTCTCTCTCTCTCTCTCTCTCTCTCTCTCTCTCTCCCTCTCCTCTCTCTCTCTCTCTCTCTCTCTCTCTCTCTCTCTCTCTCTCTCTCTCTCCACTCTCTCTCTCTCTCTCTCTCTCTCTCTCTCTCTCTCTCTCTCCCCCTCTCTCTCTCTCTCTCTCTCTCTCTCTCTCTCTCTCTCTCTCTCTCTCTCTCTCTCTCTCTCTCTCTCTCTCTCTCTCTCTCTCTCTCTCTCTCTCTCTCTCTCTCTCTCTCTCTCTCTCTCTCTCTCTCTCTCTCTCTCTCTCTCTTTCTCTCCTCACCCTCTCCCTCTCTCTTCTCTCCCTCTCTTCTCTCCCACCCTCTCTCTCTCTCTCTTTCTCCCTCTCTATCTCTCCCCCTCTCTCTCCCTCTCTTCTCTCTCTCCCTCTCTCTTTCCTTCCCCCCTTCTCTCTCACACACACACACAAACGTACACAGGTGTTATTTTTCTCGCTCCCTCTCCAATAACCGGTCATTCTCAACACAAAGCGTTTATTTACGAACGTATTTCCAACCGAGGTGGAATTTTCATCAGGAAATGGAGAGCTCGCTGAAAATAGACGGAAATAGAGGAGATTAGACAAATACCTTGTACTTTGTCTCAGGCTTTCTTTCTTCGTGCAAGATGACGTGACGTTTCATGCAAATCACTCTCAGGTTTCCTTGTCTGAAAGTGGTATTTGTGGAATCTCTTTTGTTTACATGAGGGACGGAGTTTGGATCGAACGTCTCGGGTATTTTGGATCGAACGTCTTGGGTATTTTGGATCGAACGTCTCGGGTATTTTGGATCGAACGTCTTGGGTATTTTGGATCGAACGTCTCGGGTATTTTGGATCGAACGTCTTGGGTATTTTGGATCGAACGTCTCGGGTATTTTGGATCGAACGTCTTGGGTATTTTGGATCGAACGTCTCGGGTATTTTGGATCGAACGTCTCGGGTATTTTGGATCGAACGTCTCGGGTATTTTGGATCGAACGTCTCGGGTATTTTGGATCGAACGTCTCGGGTATTTTGGATCGAACGTCTCGGGTATTTTGGATCGAACGTCTCGGGTATTTTGGATCGAACGTCTCGGGTATTTTGGATCGAACGTCTCGGGTATTTTGGATCGAACGTCTCGGGTATTTTGGATCGAACGTCTCGGGTATTTTGGATCGAACGTCTCGGGTATTTTGGATCGAACGTCTCGGGTATTTTGGATCGAACGTCTCGGGTATTTTGGATCGAACGTCTCGGGTATTTTGGATCGAACGTCTCGGGTATTTTGGATCGAACGTCTCGGGTATTTTGGATCGAACGTCTCGGGTATTTTGGATCGAACGTCTCGGGTATTTTGGATCGAACGTCTCGGGTATTTTGGATCGAACGTCTCGGGTATTTTGGATCGAACGTCTCGGGTATTTTGGATCGAACGTCTCGGGTATTTTGGATCGAACGTCTCGGGTATTTTGGATCGAACGTCTCGGGTATTTTGGATCGAACGTCTCGGGTATTTTGGATCGAACGTCTCGGGTATTTTGGATCGAACGTCTCGGGTATTTTGGATCGAACGTCTCGGGTATTTTGGATCGAACGTCTCGGGTATTTTGGATCGAACGTCTCGGGTATTTTGGATCGAACGTCTCGGGTATTTTGGATCGAACGTCTCGGGTATTTTGGATCGAACGTCTCGGGTATTTTGGATCGAACGTCTCGGGTATTTTGGATCGAACGTCTCGGGTATTTTGGATCGAACGTCTCGGGTATTTTGGATCGAACGTCTCGGGTATTTTGGATCGAACGTCTCGGGTATTTTGGATCGAACGTCTCGGGTATTTTGGATCGAACGTCTCGGGTATTTTGGATCGAACGTCTCGGGTATTTTGGATCGAACGTCTCGGGTATTTTGGATCGAACGTCTCGGGTATTTTGGATCGAACGTCTCGGGTATTTTGGATCGAACGTCTCGGGTATTTTGGATCGAACGTCTTGGGTATTTTGGATCGAACGTCTCGGGTGTATTCATAGCGGGGGGATGATTTGCAATGTGATTCTTGGTGTAGCGTTGAAGACGCGTTCTTAAGATAGTTCTGTGACGTTGAAGAACTGCAGCGATGACGCAGGTATGTACAGTGCGTACATATACGTATGTGCTCAGGTCTCCAACCACATAAGTGTATGCAAACTTAGGTATATGCACACACACACACACAATCATACACAATCATACGCACGCACACGCACGCACGCACGCACACGCACACACGCACGCACACGCACGCACGCACGCACACGCACGCACGCACGCACACGCACGCACGCACGCACGCACACAAACACACACACACACGCACGCACACACGCACACACATCAACATAAACAAAACCCACCAAAGGGACCTCGCCCCCAAGCCACCTAAGCCGGACTGAACGCAGGTCCGCACACCCCGAGACTCTCCTGCACCGAACCTAAACCGGCATCGGCAATGGCAATCGTAAAATATTAAAGATAAAAGCGTAATACTGCCAGTGTAGCAGTTGCCGAGTCAGTGTTGCCAGGCCAGTGTTGCCGGAGCGACCTTGAGCGTGGAGGCTGTGCAGTACAGGCGCGCAAACACACAAACGTTGTCCTGCTCCATAAACATTCTTTGTCCTTTGCCCGCTTGTCAGAGCCGGTCGCTGTCATCTCTTGCCTGAACAATATATGACAAAAGAAACAAAAAACGTAAAAGACACGGAATTGTTAGGTACGTTTTCTCTCTCTCTCTCTCTCTCTCTCTCTCTCTCTCTCTCTCTCTCTCTCTCTCTCTCTCTCTCTCTCTTTTCTTACGTAATTCCCGATCTCGTCTAACCTGAGTCAGCCGTCAAGTATGTAGGGTGGGTATGAATGCCATAGATGAAGACAGTGTTATTTGCTTGTCACTGGCTTCTCTTTGTGCGATTGTCCATTTGATAATGTGATTGTGTTGTTTCTGATTTAACTGATTGTTTTTATAACTATGATTATTTTTGATAGAGCTACCAGTACTTCTGCGATACTACTATAATTAGATTGTATTTATTCATTGTTATTAACGTAATGTGACATTGTTTTTGTAATTTATTGTTAATGGCGAAGTAACTCGCCATCTTTATGAATTCCTCCATTTGCATTCATCAGCAGAGGTTTCCTGTCTCTGCTGCTATTACGCGGGGAATATCTCACACCTCGGAGACGACATGCTGCCAGACGTACCTCCGCTGATGTTATCTTGGAAATAACACCGCCTTGCTGTCCTTGGCGATCGGCGTGATGTGGTAGCGTGGCGGCCGGCGAGAGGGCCTTGTGTGGTTGTGGAGTGGTTGCGTGTGCAGGAAGAGACAGGAACGCGCGCACGCACACGCAAACACACACACAAACACACACACACACACACACTCATATTGAGAGACGGTGACATGAAGGCTGTCTAATATGAATTTGAACAAAAAATACGTATCAATCACAGTAGATAACTGCCATTTATTTCATAATTGAGGATCTTTACTCAAAAACAAACAAATAAGGTATAGTACAAAAATGAGAGAGGGAGGGAGGGAGAGGGAGAGGGAGAGAGAAAGAAAGAAAGAAAGACAGACAGACAGACAGAAAGAGAGAGAGACAAAAGAAGGAGGGAGAGTTGACAGTAACATACAGACAGCCAGACAGACAAAGCGTAAAAAGACAAAGCAAGCTCAGTCAAAAGCCACGAGAGCAAGAGAAGGGAGAATAGAACGTTCCGATGAAGGTGGCATATCGACTGCTGTCTTGCCGAGTGCGTGTGGCTTTTGGAGTTGCCTGGGCTAAGTGTCTGTCCTTGGGAAGACACTCGCGGGCCAGGCAGCAACACGTGTCCGATTGTTAATACATGTTTGATGATCCACTGCATAATACCTGTTGCTGGCGCTCGCATGGGGGGGGAATGGGGACGGGGGTGGGGGGAGGGTGGGGTGGGTGTTGAGGTGGGGTGGGGGAGAGATGATCAGCTGTTGAAAGAAATGGATCGATCTTTCTTGGTGTAGTTTATTGTGGTGGTGTTAGTGTGTGTTGGGGTATTAGGAGAGGGAGACAGAGAAATTGATAGAGAGAGAGTGAGGGAGGGAGAGAGAGAGAGAGAGAGAGAGAGAGAGAGAGAGAGAGAGAGAGAGAGAGAGAGAGAGAGAGAGAGAGAGAGAGAGAGAGAGAGAGAGAGAGAGAGAGAGAGAGAGAGAGAGAGAGAGACCGAGAGCCAGCGAGAAAGAGAGATTGAGAGATTGAGAGAACGAGAGAAAGAGAGATTGAGAGAACGAGAGAAAGAGAGAGAGAGAGAGAGGTTGAGAGATTGGGAGAGAGAGAGAGATTGAGAGACTGAGAGAGCGAGAGAAAGAGAGAGAGAGAGAGTGAGAAAGAGAGAGAGAGAGAGAGAGAGAGAGAGAGAGAGAGAGAGAGAGAGAGAGAGAGAGAGAGAGAGAGAGAGAGAGAGAGAGAGAGAGAGAGAGAGAGAGAGAGAGAGAGAGAGAGAGAAAGAGAAAGAGAGAGATTGAGACACAGAAAGACATACAAACAGATAGACACAGGCTAATCAGACTGCAAGACGGAGAAAGTTCGGGCAAAAGCTAGAGGGAGCATTCAGTACACATCACACGTTCCAAGAAAATCAAATCTACATTCCCAGCAGCGCAAGGTCAATAAGAACAAGCACTACAAAGCCCTCAGGAAAGGTAAAAACAATAAAACAAAAGACAGCTGACAGGCCTTTTAATCCTCTTACTCGCTGAACCTTCCCCTAATCAGCGCACGGGAAGGCATTCCGGGAACATCCGAGGGAGAAAAAGGGAAGATAATTAACTCGATAGGAAAAGAGAAATTAAATTCCTACAAGGACTTTCGTTCCGATCAAGTACGCGGCATATAAATAACTCGAACTCGCCAAGGTGAGGAGGCGGCGAGAAGGACCTCTCACGGGCGGCTTCGGTTCCTCATGACTGGCGTGCCCTCGGCGTGCGCGCTGGAAGGCTGCGTCCTCAATACTGCTGGAAAAATACAGATTCACTCTCTCGCACACGCAGCAACGCACACAAAAACGTAAACACTCACATACAACATAATACACACACACGCGCGCGCCCACATACACACACACGAACACAAACATACGAACACACACACACACAGGTATACACAAACAAACAAACACAGTGTAATCTTAAATCCTCTATTATATGTACTCCTTCTGTATCAACCTTGGAATAAAAACGCCTTTGTACACGCCAAGAACATCGATTAAAATGCACAACAATGAGACCAACATACACAAAGACGAACCCAGTCATGCATACACATAAAGGTTAACAGATGTAGGTGGTTATTGATTGGCTGATGTGCACACACACACTCACACACACACATTTACACACGCCCACACACACGCACACACAATAGCGTCCGTGTATACGTGTAATGTATGTACACATGAAGAGAAAGAGAGAGAGATAAAAAGAAAAAGGGAGAGATAGACATACAGGATAGACAGAATCAGACTGACTAAACGATAGAAAAAAAACAAACAGAGAATTTACCTACCTGTATTCATACCCACCCACGTCTGTACACATGAACATAACAATGCATATACCAGAAGGAAAAAAAATCCCAACCCCCCTTTGTCGCAGCTCGAGCCGGAATAATTCTCCCAATCGGCCTTATTTCTCCGTCTAAATTTAGCCCACCGCGGCGAAAGGGTTAAGAAACCGAGCGGCGGCGCACGGCTCAGCGGCGCTGTCACGTTGACGAGGCGGCGTCACACGGGCCGGGACGTGGCGCTAAGTTGAGGTAATGGGTCTTGTGTCCTCGTCGTGGCTCTTGCGGCGGCGGGGGAGGGGAGGGGAGGGAGGGAGGGGAGGGAGGGGAGGGATGGACGATGGGAGGGAGGGAGGGAGGGAGGGGAGGGAGGGATGGATGGAGGATGGGAGGGAAGGAGAGAGGGGAAGGATGGATGGACAATGGGAGGGTGGGAGGAGGGGAAGGATGGATGGACGATGGGAAGGAGGGAAGGAGAGAGGGGAGGGAGGAGGGGATGGATAGATGGACGATGGGAGGGAGGAAAGAGAGGGAGGGAGGGGGAAGGATGGATGGACGATGGGAGGGAGGATGTGTGAAAGGAGGAAGGAGGAAGAGTGAGAAAGGGAGGGAAGTAGGGAGAATGAGGTGGATGAATAGGCGAGGGGGAGGAAATAGGAAAAGACTGGAATTGGGAGGGAGGGAAAGAGGATATATGGGGGAGGGGAAAGGGGGGGAGTGAGGGAGGGGAGGAAAGCGTGAAAGGGAGATGAGGAGAAACCGGGGCTTACAAGATGGAAAAGAGAAAGAGAGGAGAGATAAAGGTAGTAAAGTAAAATGATAGGCAGATAGATAGATGGGTAGATAGACAGGTAGATGAATGAATGTTTAGATATACAAATAGATAGATATTTAGATAAATTGACAAAATAAACGCATAGATAGATAAACAGAGAAACAGAGAGAGAGAGAGAGAGAGCGATTTAAATTCCGTCTGACCCTCTCTAACACTTCCTGCCTTCCCCTTCCCGCCCTCACCCCCCCACCCCATCCTCAATCCCCTTTTCCTCAACTCCCTCCCCTCCCCCTCGGCCCCCTCCTCCTCCTCCAAGGCTAGTTCACATCCCCAGCAGGAGCTCGAGGGCGAACGAGCGTCACCGAGCACTTTGCGTCGTGTTGTGAGCGTCGGTTCCTGCGGCGGCGCTCAAGGACGAGAGAGCGAGGTCCTCGGCGCTGGATTTTCCCGCGGTTTTTTTGCGCGAAAGTATTCCTCCGCGCGTAAATCGGTGGAAATGGTGAGACTGGAAACGCGAGGTTCCCTTTCTTCTTCTTCTTATCTTCTTTCTTCGTGTTGTTCTCCTCCTCTTCTTCTTTGTTATTATTCTATTTTTTTTCCCTTCTTTTCCATTCTTCTTTCTCTTGGCTTTTCGCTTTTTTTTTTCCTTTTCTTCTCCATCTCCCTCATCGCCTCCTCTTTTTTTTCCCGATCTTTTTCTCCTTCACCATCTTCCTTCTTCTTCTTCCTTCGTAGGAAACTTGGTCATATCATCCGCCCTTGATCATGATGACATTTCTTCGAGGTGACTTGCACCCGGCGCTCACTCACCCTCATGACATGTACAGATTCGGCGTACACTACTGCAACCACCCCTGACAGCGTGCATCAGCCGAAGCAACACGCACTCAAACCAGAAAGAACAGGCTGAGATATAACTCGTGGCTGCAAGAGTAGGGGGCTAAAGAACACTTGGATGGGAGAGCCGAAGGGGGCAGACAGACCACGTGAACGCAAGTCACATGGATGGCTGTTGGAAACCCACACGGAGAGACCAAGAGCATATGATTGGCGATGCAGCGGCGCCATGCTGCCCTGATAGCAGACCCGCACGATGGAAACTCCTATTGACGTGTGTCACATCACGCAAACAGAGAGGTATTAGATACGTTTACTAAAAGCACGGATTTGGAAACGTGCAGATGCCCTTTTCCCGAATGCCTCTCGGGCGGTGTAGCCTTAATAACATTACTTCAATTTATGCCTTCCTCTCTCCCTCTCTTCAACCCCCCTCCACACTCACCTCCTCCTCGACAAGGCCACGGCGGCCTTGCAAGAAACAGACCTTTCCTTAAAGGTCTGTCAAGTCTTGGATCTTTTAAGGAGAGCAATTTTCTAGAATATTGTGAAATCTGGGTCCCTTAAAATCTTGTTAGGACTCTGCTCAGTAGGTCGTTTGCATGTCGTTGCCGGGGCCCAAGAAGCGGGGAAGAGAAGATAATAGATTATGACGCAGTTCTTGATAAAGGCATAGAGGCAGCAACGGAGAATGAGTGTGAAGAAAAGCATGGGCGGCTTAGGGTGGGGGTCAAGGTCAGTATGGTCTCAAAGAAGGGGGAAAAGGGCGGGTGATGCCCTTAGTTGATGGTGATACATAAATCTCGGTCAAATTATCTGGGAAAATTTACGGCACATATCTAAAAAAATAAAAATAAAACCTGCATATTCGTGTACATGCATACACATATACACCCATATGTATGCATGTATAAATAATGTCTGTGTATACGTGCATGTGTACTTATGTAAGAATGTATGCACGTGTATGTTTTTAGACACGCTTATAGCTATATACCCCGGCTCTACCACACACAGATACGAGAAGATAAAGAGATCGACCAAAGCCGAAGACAGCAGCAAAAACAGACGTCCAAAAACCCAGGCGATCAGATCCACGTGTCTCGCCCTTTGGAAGCAGATAAAGACCAGAAAAAAAGAGAAAAAAACAAAGATAAGGAAGATAATATTGTTCTCTCGCGTCGTAGAAAGTCCTTTCCTTTCCCTCGACGAAGGGAGGGGATAGAGAGAGGGAGAAACTCACTTCCGGGAAGACAAGTGCAGCGCGCGCGAGCTCAGGTGCGGCGGCGTCCGTCACTTGTCACGAGGCATTGTGGGAGAGGAAGCGGTTCTGCTGGTCCGCGGAGGCTGCGTGGAGGACGTGGAGGCTGCGTGGAGGACGTGGAGGCTGCGTGGAGGACGTGGAGGCTGCGTGGAGGACGTGGAGGCTGCGTGGAGGACGTGGAGGCTGCGTGGAGGACTTGGAGGCTGCGTGGAGGACGTGGAGGACGTGGAGGCTGCGTGGAGGACGTGGAGGCTGCGTGGAGGACGTGGAGGACGTGGAGGACTTGGAGGCTGCGTGGAGGACGTGGAGGCTGCGTGGAGGACGTGGAGGCTGCGTGGAGGACGTGGAGGCTGCGTGGAGGACGTGGAGGCTGCGTGGAGGACGTGGAGGCTGCGTGGAGGACGTGGAGGCTGCGTGGAGGACGTGGAGGCTGCGTGGAGGACGTGGAGGCTGCGTGGAGGACGTGGAGGCTGCGTGGAGGACGTGGAGGCTGCGTGGAGGACGTGGAGGCTGCGTGGAGGACGTGGAGGCTGCGTGGAGGACGTGGAGGCTGCGTGGAGGACGTGGAGGACGTGGAGGCTGCGTGGAGGACGTGGAGGCTGCGTGGAGGACGTGGAGGACGTGGAGGCTGCGTGGAGGACGTGGAGGCTGCGTGGAGGACGTGGAGGCTGCGTGGAGGACGTGGAGGCTGCGTGGAGGACGTGGAGGACGTGGAGGCTGCGTGGAGGACGTGGAGGCTGCGTGGAGGACGTGGAGGCTGCGTGGAGGACGTGGAGGCTGCGTGGAGGACGTGGAGGCTGCGTGGAGGCTGCGTGGAGGACGTGGAGGCTGCGTGGAGGACGTGGAGGCTGCGTGGAGGACGTGGAGGCTGCGTGGAGGACGTGGAGGCTGCGTGGAGGACGTGGAGACTGCGTGGAGGACGTGGAGGCTGCGTGGAGGACGTGGAGGCTGCGTGGAGGACGTGGAGGCTGCGTGGAGGACGTGGAGGCTGCGTGGAGGACTTGGAGGCTGCGTGGAGGACGTGGAGGCTGCGTGGAGGACGTGGAGGCTGCGTGGAGGACGTGGAGGCTGCGTGGAGGACGTGGAGGCTGCGTGGAGGACGTGGAGGCTGCGTGGAGGACGTGGAAGCTGCGTGGAGGACGTGGAGGCTGCGTGGAGGACGTGGAGGCTGCGTGGAGGACGTGGGGGCGGCGTCGTTATGGGGAGGTGGCACGGTCGCTGTTTTTGTGGTTGTTGTTGTCACTCCGCGGTTTTGCTTCTGCTGGACCCGAGGCTGGCGTGGAGGGCGTGGGAGGCGGTGGTGTTGTCACTGTAGGTTTTGCTGTTGGTGGCACTGCCGTTGGTGTTGGTTTTTGTTGTCACGGTTTCTGCTGTTGTTGTCACTATTGTTGTATTAGTTTTTTGTAACTTGTTTTTGTTGTTATCAATGTTTTTGTTATTGGCGTTGCTGCGTTAATGTTATTTGTTGAAGGTTTTGTTTAGTTTTTTTGTTGTGAAAGTTGTTACTCTTGTTTTTGTCTATGAATGTTATTGATAATGCGTTGTTTTAATGTTACTGCTGTTGCTGTTATTGTTGTCATTGTAGTTACTGGCATTGTTGTGATGTTTTCCCATTACGCCGCTGTATTTTCCGGTTAATGTGATTTTTTTCCTATTTGTCTTTCTTTCGTCTGCATTTTATCTCTTTTGTGTGTGTTCATTTTCGCTGCTCGCTCAACCTTACTCGATCAACATGACTAACTTTTTATATCTGTGCGCGCGCGCGCGCGTTTGTGTGTGTGTGTGTGTGTGTGTATGTGTGTGTGCGTGTGTGTATTTGTGTATGTGTGTGTGTGTGTGTATGACGAATGCATGCGTATATGCGTGCGTGTTTGTGTATATATGCATGTGTGTATGTGCGTCTGTGGTCTGTGTGGGTGTGGGTGCGTCTGTAGTTTGTGTGGGTGTGGGTGTGTCTGTGTGTTATCTTCTATCAGTTTATCGAAGACACCTCAGACGTGGATCCGCCTCAGACACGGACATCCAAAACCAGTAACAATAACATGCGCAAAAAGTCACTTCCCATGCATTCTGACGCAGTGATGACAATTCCACAGCATGCAATATCATGGCAAATAAGTTCACTGATTGCAATGCATATGTTGCACGCATAAAAATCACGTATATTCACGCAACTGCCGCACCTTGTTCCCCTTCCTGGTTGGCAATGCTATTTTCATAAATTTCAAAACTTATTTCTGTAAACCCTTTTCAACTTTCGGTTTCTCTGCAACGATAATTTATGCGTATCCATAATTAGTGTCTTTTTTGTGTATTAAATTTCAAGCTAGATTATTTACAATATATGTGAATAGATAGACAAAGAAGGGAGGGAGGGAGAGAGGGAGGAGGAGGAAGATTAGGATGATGATGATAATATAAGGAGGAGGTGAAAGGGAATGATGATAATATTTAAAACGCTAATGATGATAGTGATGACAGGAATGATAACAATGACAGTAATAACAATGAAAAAATAAGCATAATAAAGATAATAATAATGATTATAATAATGATAGTGATGGTGATAATATTAATAACAACAATAATAATACTAATGATAATGGTGATAGTAACAATATCGGTAATAATGATAATATAATTGATTCTAATAGTAATAATAATAATGAAAATAAAAATATTGATAATGAGTAATTAAATGAATGATGGAAAGCGAATGATGATACTGATATTGATGATAATAATGATAATAATAATTAATGATGATGATAATAATGATAATAATTAATGATGATGATAATAATGATATTAACAATATTAGTAACAGTGATAAAGATAATAGTGATAATGTATGATTAAGTAAATATTATTAATAATGATATTGATAATAAATAATTAAGTAAAAAATATAATAATGATAGTACTAGTAATGATAATGAAATTGATAAAGAATAACTGAATTAATGATAATGATAAAGATAAGGATAATATCAACGAAAGAAGAAGAATGAGGAAGAAGACGAAAAGAAGAAGAAAAAAAACCCTGGTGACATACTTCTGGATCAACAAACAAAGCAGTTTTTTTTTTTTTTTTTTTTTTTTTTTTACACAAACTTGTTTATGGTCTGATGTGACTCCTGAGTTAGCCTGAGTTGCGGCATAGGTGTTCGACGAAGCTTAATTACTAGGAGCTGAGTGGATGGAAAATACGATAATATTTTTGTCTTTCTGGTGTGCAAGACCTGGCGGTGGCATTTCGTTTGCTTTTGATTCCCTTGTTTTATTTCTTTTTCTCTTTCAGTTTCTTGTTTGTCTCTTTGTTTCTTTGTCTCTTTGTTTTTGTTTTTGCTTCTGTCTCTCTCTGTCTCTGGCACTATCTCTCTATCTTTCTAACCCCCTCTCTCAATCTCTCTCTCTCTCTCTCTCTCTCTCTCTCTCTCTCTCTCTCTCTCACACACACACACAAACACACTTTCTCTCTCTCTCTCCTCCTCCTCCTCCTCCTCTCTCCCTTTCCCCTCTTTCTCACTCCTTTATTTGCACTTTTCTTCAAAGTCACCCAGAACGTCCTTAGAAATGCCAGTGCAACAAGTACCTGTCACAAAAATAATGCATGACACACACACGGAGCAGAAGACATTGCATGGACACTCAACACAACAGGAAGTTACACATCCTCTGCGTGTATTGTCTTCTGAGCAAGTGCGAACAGGAACTAGCATGGTTTTAAAACGCGGATGTTACGGTGCAGCTGCATTGTCGAGGTGACGAGTGCGTGCAGACTTAGGCATACAGTATGTGCGTTTGTAGATTGTGTCTGTGTGGGGTGCGTTTTTTTTCCGGGGGAGTGGGGAGGTGCAGGTGTGTGTTGGGTATGTTTTGCATGTATGGGTGCGTCTGTGTGTGTATGTGTGTTGTGTGTGTGTGTGTAGGCGCGCCTGTGTGTGTGTGTGTGTGTGTGTAGGCGCGCCTGTGTGTGTGTGTGTGTGTGTGTGTGTAGGCGCGCCTGTGTGTGTGTGTGTGTGTAGGCGCGTTTGTGTGTGTGTGTGTGTGTAGGCGCGCCAGTGTGTTTGTGTGTGTAGGCGCGCCTGTGTGTGTGTTTATGTGTGTGCGTGCGTTTATGCATGTGTATATGTGCGCACAGTGTAATACAGTGTATATCCACGCACATGCGAACGCATTCCCGAACCCCTCCTGATTAGCCCCCAGCAGGCAGCCGCCCCGACCGCCTCGCTAGTTAGCGTCTGGAGAGCGAGCGCCATCCGCTATCCTTGACGCGTGACTCATCGCCCGTGATAACGGCCTGGGATATCCTTGAGGAGCCGAGCCTGGTACACACCGCGTCCCCGAGAAGTCCTCCTTACTGCCAGGTTCCTTGTCTGAATCGGAGGCGATGGACTTCTGCTTGAGGGAGAGAAGGAGGGCGGCCGATGGCGGGGTTCTCTGCGAAGGGAAGGAGGAGGGTCGGGTGGTGCGCTGTGCGTGGCGCTGTTTGTTTTGTTTAGTCTGGGTTATCTCCCGTCTGCTTTTTTGTCTCTGTCGGGCTCTCTCTCTCTCTCTCTCTCTCTCTCTCTCTCTCTCTCTCTCTCTCTCTCTCTCTCTCTCTCTCTCTCTCTCTCTCTCTCTCTCTCTCTCTCTCCCTCTTTTTCTCTCTCTCTCTTCTCTAACTCACTTTCTCTTTCTCTCTCTCATATAAACACACGCGCACATTGGAATGTATATACATTCATACAAACGTATGTGCAAATTCACATCCGCACGGTATATAAGTATGTTGTGTCCGTGAGCGTCCGTGCCCACGTGTGTACGCATAACGTGACGCTCAGCCTCAGTTCAGCGCCAAAGATGAAACACGAGGCGCAGAGTGTGAACGCCGGCTGTGCTCCTCCTGTTGACAAGCAGCGGAGCGTCCTTACTGATCCCCCTCCCGCTCTCCTGTATCTCTTCCCTCCCCCCTCCCTCCCTCGCATCCTTCTTGCTCCCCTCTCCTCCCTTCTACCTGCCCTCCCCCTCCATCTCCTCTTCCTACCCTCCCCTCTCTCTCTCCCGTCCCCGCTCCCTCACATCCTTCTCCCTCCCTCCCTCCCTATACCCCTCCCACCCCCAATGGCTTTGCTTCCTTCGCCTTCTCCCTCCCACTCTTCCCCCCCACCCCCTCCCCACCCGCCCCTGCAACGAGGCACGTGGATTCTCTCGCTGTCCCTCAGTTCCTGGAAGTTCCCTTTGCCACACACAGCCGCACATGTGTTCCTTAAGGGGGCTGTGAAACCCACTGCAACGCAATGCAATAATGTCGCCTTGTCTCTCTTTGGCCAGGATTATTCTTATTTTTTTTTTAAAGATAATGTCCTTTATCATACATTCGTCAGTCATAATTCGCCCAAGGGATGAATGTCGCGATTAGATCTTATTCAAAGGAAAACGAAAATAAAGCGAGGGGGTAAAACAGTCCCCCCCTCCCCTCCCCTCCCTCCCCCCGAGCCTCCCCTGAGAGCAAGATCAAAGCATAACTTACAACCCCCATCTGGCCGAACTTAGTCGAACGCGGCCCAAACTTAAGTTCTGGACCAAAAAGCCGATTGAAAAGGAACACATTTTTCTTACGGGCTTTGAGAGAGAACGCCACTGCTGTCTGAAATTAAACACATGAATACTGATAATATAGGAAAGTTTGAAAATCATGCATTTATTTCTTTTAGGTAAAGACGATGAAATGTAATTATATATATTAGCATCACTCATACAGGATTATTAGAAAAAATAAAAGGTAATTTCAAAATTTCTGTTCGAGCCTTTTCTTCCACGGTGAAAATAAATACTCGGGAGAAAGAGGCATAAAGATGAGAGGTGCAGATAGTTATTAAGCTGCATTAAATCAATTAGTGGGAATAAGTGAAAT
>NC_091589.1:21064893-21069893 GCF_042767895.1 Penaeus vannamei
TCACTCTTTCCCCTCCTTCATACCCTACCCTCTCCCCCTGCCACCTCCCTCCTTCTCCTTCGTCCAATGCCATTGTCCTTACCCCTCCTCCTCCTCACCCCTCCATCCTTCTCTACCCTCACCCCGTTCTCCTACCCCACCTGTTCACTCCTATTCTTCACCTCCTCTTCCCTCCCCTCCCTTTAACCCCTCCATCCCCTGCCCTCACCCCCTACCCTTTCCTCTCCTCTTCCCTCCCCTCCGCCTACCCCCTCCATCCCCTACCCTTTCCTCTCCTCTTACCCCCTCCATCTCCCCTACCCTTTGCTTTCCCCCCCTCCCCTCTTGCCTCCCCCCTCCCCCTGACCCCCCTCCCCTCTTCACCTGTCGAGCGCAGGTGCGTCCGGTCACCCCGTCGCCGCCGCCCCGAGGAGCCGTCGGCAGGTGTTGCTACCGAGGGAGGATCGGCGCGGGCGAAGGCGACGATTTCCGCTCAACGCACGCCGACGGTCACCAGGGGGGAGGGGGAGGGAGAGGGGGAAGGGGAGAAGGGGAGGGAGAGAGAGGGAGAGGGGGGTAGAGAGGGAGAGGGAGAAGGGGAGGGGCGTAGAGAGGGAGAGGGGGAAGGGCGTAGAGAGGGAGAGGGGAGAGGGCGAGGAAGAGGGGGATGGAGAGAGAGAGAGAGAAAGAGAGAGAGAGAGAGAGAGAGAGAGAGAGAGAGAGAGAGAGAGAGAGAGAGAGAGAGAGAGAGAGAGAGAGAGAGAGAGAGAGAGAGAGAGACGGACAGACAGAGAGAGGTAGAGACAGACAGACAGACAGAGAGAGGGAGAGGAAGAGGGGAATGGAGAGAGAGGGAGAGAGGGGGGGGGAGGGGGGTCAATAATCGAGTAAGCGAGGCGCGGACGAGATGGAGCTTGCTGTTTAGGTTGATCTTCCTGGGGGGGGGGGCTCTTTGTAGGGGAATGTGGACACGCATTGCTCGCTGAAACACGCACACCTACATAAGTGTGTTTGTGTGTGTGTTTATGTATGTGTGTGTGTGTTTATGTATGTGTGTGTGTGTTTATGTATGTGTGTGTGTGTTTATGTATGTGTGTGTGTGTTTATGTATGCGTGCGTGCGTGCGTGCGTGTGTGTGTGTGTGTGTGACTGTGTATATGTGCGCGCGCATGTACGTGTGTATTTCCGTGGGTATGTATCTGTCCCCGTACTGCATGTATGTATCATAATTACCCTATTAACCCCTTCATACTTGCCACGCGCTCGAAATCACACGCCCACGGCACTCAACGCATCCTCTTATTGGCCACATCTTGTCCCGCCCGACACTGACAGTCGGCGCCGGCCACGAACACATGTCGCAGAGCCCTCCGGGAATGCGAGCTCGACCCCAGCTCCGGACGGCGGGGTTGCAGGGGGTCCCTTCGGTTGCCAGGTGCTCCGCGGGCGGGGAGGCTGAGGGTGGGCGTCGGGGTGAGAAGGGCGGGCTGCGTGTACGGAGAGGTTATCTCCATGAGGGGGGAGGTGTACACGTACGGGTTGCACATGTACATACAAACATTTATGCACACCGACGCACCGGAACATTTATAAACGCACACCTACACACACTGCCGCACACATACACGCATCAATAGAATCACTGATGTATACACAGAAACACCTATAAACAGATACCTTCACACACGCACACACAGAAACACAAACGAGCATACACACACAATAAGATACACACACAGAAACATCTATATATCTTCACAGATATACACCTGTCCATATATATATATATATATATATATATATATATATATATATATATATATATATATATATATATATAAAAGTACCCTATATATTAATGTACCAACCTACCTAAATACCTATTTATCTACTTATCACTTTCTGCATCTGTCTATCTGTGCATCAATCAATCAACCAACCAATCAATCAATCAATCTATCAATCAATCTACCTACCTTTCTATCTGTCTGTCTCCGTACCTGTCTCTCCATCCACCCATCCATCTACCTTTCAATCCCTCTATCCTAATCGCACAGTAAAGTTCTTCAGATGAACAATGAACAGCAGGATCCCCCGGAGGCCGCTGCACGTGCATACGACAGCAGATGCGTAGGAAAGAGCGACACGAACGGATCACGAAAATCAATACCGGCCTCGTCCGCTGTCGAAATTTCGTGTGACAAACGACCTCGTGCTACATGCTCCGCTCGAGGGGGGGTTGGGGGGGGGGGGGGGGGGGAGATGGAGGGAGGAGAGTGAAGGGCGGAATAGGGGGAGAAGGAAGGGAGGGAAGGAGGGAGGAATAGTGGGAGATAGACGGGGAGATGGAAGGGAGGGAAGGGAGGAGGAATAATGGGAGATAGAGGGGGAGAAGGAAGGGAGGGAAGGGGGGAGGAATAGTGGGAGATAGAGGGGGAGAAGGAAGGGAGGGAAGGAGGGAGGAATAGTGGGAGATAGAGGGGGAGAAGGAAGGGAGGGAAGGGGGGAGGAATAGTGGGAGATAGAGGGGGAGAAGGAAGGGAGGGAAGGGGGTAGGAATAGTGGGAGATAGAGGGGGATAAGGAAGGGAGGGAAGGGGGAAGGAGAGGTGGAATAGGGGGAGAAGGAAGGGAGGGAAGGGGAGAGGAATAGTGGGAGATAGAGGGGGAGAAGGAAGGGAGGGAAGGGGGAGATGGAGGGCGGAATAGGGGGAGAAGGAAGGGAGGGAAGGGGGGAGGAATAGTGGGAGATAGAGGGGGAGAAGGAAGGGAGGGAAGGGGGAAGGAGGGGTGGAATAGGGGGAGAAGGAAGGGAGGGAAGGGGGAGGAATAGTGGGAGATAGAGGGGGAGAAGGAAGGGAGGGAAGGGGGGAGGAATAGTGGGAGATAGAGGGGGAGAAGGAAGGGAGGGAAGGGGGAAGGAGGGGTAGAATAGGGGAAGAAGGAAGGGAGGGAAGGGGGGGAAATTTTGGAGGAGGGTCAAGTAGGAGGTGATAGAGGGGGGAAAGAAGGGGTGAAGGAGGGGATGAATAGGGGGAGAAAAAGAAAGGAAAAGGAGAAGAGTGAACGGATGATGAGAGGGAAGGGGAGAAGGAAAAAGGGAGAATAATGGGGAGAAAGAGGATGAAAAGAGGGGGATGAAGAAGGGGAGGCGAGGGGGAGAGAGAGAGAGAGGGGTTATCCATGATGCACGCTTACTGCAATTTTCAACAGCTTCCCCTTTGCATCTATGGTTGGATTTCCACGCGTCCCTCGTTCCTTTTCGTCCATCTCTCTCCCTCCCCTCGGACGCCCCCATCCCCTCTAGGCGTCCCCTTTCTCCTCTGGACGTTCCCTTTCCCCTCTAGACGACCCCCTTCCCCTCCAGGCGTCCCCCTTATCCTCTGGACGTCCCTTTTCCCTTCTAGACGTCCCCCTTCCCCTCTAGATGTCTCCCTTCCCCTCTAGATGTCCCCCTTCTCCTCTGGACGTTCCCTTTCCCCTCTAGACGACCCCCTTCCCCTCTAGACGACCCCCTTCCCCTCTAGACGTCCCCCTTCCCCTCTAGACGTCCCCCTTCCCTTTAGATGTCTCCCTTCCCTCTAGACGTCTTACCCCCTCTGGACGTCCCCCTTCCCCTCTAGATGTCTCCCTTCCCCTCTAGATGTCTCCTTTCCCTTCTAGATGTCTCCCTTCCTTCTAGACGTCTTACTCCCCCTTCTGGACATCCCCCTTCCCCTTTTAGGCGTCCCCCCTTCCCCTCTAGGCGTCCCCCATCCCCTCTAGACGTCCCCCTTCCCCTCTAGGCGTCCCCTTCCCCTCTAGGCGTCCCCCTACCCCTCTAGACGTCCCCTTCCCCTCTAGACGTCCCTCTTCCCTCTAGGCGTCCCCTTCCCTCTAGGCGTCCCCCTTCCCTTCTAGACGTCCCCCTTCCCCTCTAGACGTCCCCTTTCCCCTCTAGACGCCCCCTTCCCTTTAGGCGTCCCCCTTCCCTTTAGACGTCCCCTTTCCCTCCAGGCGTCCCCTTTCCCCTCTAGACGCCCCCTTTCCCCTTTAGACGTCCCCTTCCCTCTAGGCGTCCCTTCCCCTCTAGGCGTCCCCCTTCCCCTCTAGGCGTCCCCCTTCCCCTCTAGACGTCCCCCTTTCCCTCTAGACGTCCCCCTTCCCTCTAGACGTCCCCTTCCCCTCTAGGCGTCCTCCTTCCCCTCTAGACGTCCCCCTTCCCCTCTAGACGTCCCCCTTCCCCTCTAGACATCCCCTTCCCTCTAGGCGTCTCCCCTTCCCCTTCTAGACGTCCCCCTTCCCCTCTAGACGTCCCCCTTCCCCTCTAGGCGTCCCCCTTCCCCTCTAGGCGTCCTCCTTCCCCTCTAGGTGTCCCCCTTCCCCTCTAGGCGTCCCCCTTCCCCTCTAGACGTCCCCCTTCCCTCTAGGCGTCCCCCTTCCTCTAGGCGTCCCCCTTCCCTCTAGACGTCCCCATTCCCCTCTAGACGTCCCCCCTTCCCCCTCTAGGCGTCCCCTTTCTCCTCTAGACGTCCCCCTTCCCCTCTAGACGTCCCCCTTCCCTCTAGGCGTCCCCCTTCCCCTCTAGGCGTCCTCCTTCCCCTCTAGACATCCCCCTTCTCCTCTAGGCGTCCCCCTTCCCTTCTAGACGTCGCCCTTCCCCTCAAGGCGTCCCCTTCCCCTCTAGGCGTCCCCTCCCCCTCTAGACGTCCCCATTCCCTCTAGGACGTCCCCCTTCCTCTCTAGACGTCTCCCCTTCCCCTTCTAGGCGTCCTCCTTCCCCTCTAGACGTCTCACTCTCCCCTCTGGACGTCCTAATTCCCCTCTGGACACCCCCCTTCTCCTCTAGATGCCCCCCTTCCCCTCCAGACGTCCACTACTGTACCATCCACATCCACCGCAATCATCATCCACCTCCACCTACATCTCCCTCGGGCTCATCTACCACCTCATCCAGGCCTTTTTAGTGACGCGTCCGTTGTACCGAGGGAACCTGAGGGACAGTTGAAGAAGCAGGAAAATGAGGAAAAAAAAGTTAAGGGA
>NC_091589.1:21089893-21107393 GCF_042767895.1 Penaeus vannamei
GTCTCTCTTATTATTTTTTATGGATTAGATAGGATGTTTTGTTTGTCTTTCCCTTCCCCTGTAGAGAGAGGAAGAGGAGAAGGAAGAGGAAGAAAAGAAAGAAAGGATCTGAAAGGAAAATATGAAGAGGTAAAAATGGAAAAAGAAAAGGAGGGAGGTGTAAAAAGGAGGAAGTAAAGGTAGAGGAAGGATTAAATGAGGAAGAGGAGAAAGAAGAAGAAAATGGAACAACAGAAGGGAAAAGATAAAGAAGAGAAGAGAAAAAAAGAAAGGAGACGTTGGAGAGGGAGGAGGAAGGGATAGAGATAGAAACAGAGAAGAAAGAATGGGAAGAAAGGAAAAAGGAGAAAGATGTAGGAGAAGAAGTAGGAGCGGGAGGGAAAAAAGGCACAAAGAAAGGAGGACGTGGCGAAGAAGAAGAAAAAATAACGAAAAAAAGAAGAGAAATTGTCTTGAAAGTTTCCCCGGTGTCATGGAGACATCTAGAAGAAATGAATCGTAAAATTCATGCTTTCTTGAAATCTATAATTTCAGAAATAGAAGTTTCATTTTTTTTTCTAAATTTTTACACGTGAATTGAATAAAAAGAAATGTATATTTCTCGCCATTTTCTCCTGTAATGTTATTTTTTGGATATGTCATGTATTATTTTAATAGATAGACGGGTGTACACACATTTTTTATAGTAAATAACATTGTGTATGAATATTATTACTATTATCATTATTATTATTATTATTATTATTATTATTATTATTATTATTATTATTATTATTATTATCATCATCATCATCATCATCATCATCATCATTGTTATTATTATCATTGTTAACATCATCATTATCATCATTATTGTTATCATCATTTCTTTTTCTTATTTTCTTAGAATTGGAAACAGGAAATGAGGTTCACAGAGAAGGAAGAGAGGGTTGTCCTGGAATGGTGAAAAGGGGGTTAATGAAATGCATGATAGGGGAAGGGGGGAGGGGGGAGGGGGGCAGAAGGGGGAGGGGCAGGGGGAGTGGGAAGATAGAGGAACAGGGGGAGGGCGGTTGGAAAGGAGGAAAGGGGGAGGGGGTAGAAAGAAGGGACAGGGGGGCGGGGTAGTATGGAGGGACATGGGGGAGTAGTCAGGAGGGACATGGAGGGTAGTGAGAAGGGACGAGGGGGGGGAGGGATTGTAAGGAAGGGATAAGGGGGAGGGTACGGAAGGAGGGGCATGAGGGAAAGGGTAGAGGGGGTAGAAAGGAAGGACGGAGGGAGGGGTCAGAAGGGAAAGAAAGGGGTAAGGGAGGGGAGAGAAGGGGTAGGAGGAAGGGGCTGAGAAAGCAGTACCAGGGGGAGGGAGATATAAAGGAGGGACAAGGGGGGGGGAAGGGGGAAGGAAGAGGATAGGAGGAAGTGAGAGGATAGGGGAGAGGGGAGAGGGGGGGGGGTTGCATACCCCGGTTGCATCCCCTCGCCGCGCTGTAGTTTGTGCAATTCATCGAGATTGTAGTTTGGGCGGAGGCAGCGCGCCGGTTCAGCCCTCATTCTCGCTGAGTCAGGCGGCAGGTTTTGAATATTTTTTTTTATTCTTTTCTTTTTTTCTTTTTTTCTTCGTTTTTCGTTTCTTTTTTTCTGTGGAGGATTGCATGATTTTTCTTCGTTCTTTCTTTCTATTCTTTCTTTTTTTGAGGTGTGGTCCTTTGGTCAATTTATATATAGATAGATAGATAGATGTATATAATATATATATGTATATATATATATATATATATATATATATATACATATATATAATATACATACATATGTATATATTTATAATATACATACATATGTATATGCGTGTGTGTGTGTGTGTGTGTGTGTGTGTGTCTGCGTGCGCGTGTGTGTTTGTGTATAATACACACACACACACACACACACACACACACACACACACACACACACACACACACACACACACACACACACACACAATGTATATATATATATATATATATATATATATATATATATATATATATATATATATATATATATGTACGCATATCCACATGTAGGTATTTATGCATGTATGTATGTATGTATTATGTATGTATGTATATATTTATGTTTGTATGTATATAAGTGTGTATTTGTTTGTGTGTAAGTATAATTGATTATATAGTATATATTATATGATGTTAATCTCTCACTCTTTCGCTCTTTCGCTCTTCAAGGGAGGCCGGTCACTCTTAACAACGAAGACCAAGTCATGCGAAGGGAACTGGTCTTTGCAGCTTCACTCTTCGGACCCTGCTAGTGTGACCAGTTTTCGGATGGGGGGAGGGGGGAAGGGGGGGGGGTAAATGTAGGTGAATGGCTGTCTTATCTTGTTATTAGAGATGTTTGTTTTATTGTGTTTGGATTTTTCTGTGTGCATTTTGATTTTATTTTATTTATTTATTTTATTTTATCTTTTTATTTTATTTATTTTTTTTTTTTTTTTTTGGGGGGGGGTATGTCGGTGGATTGGTTTTTATTTGTCTTCTTGCTGTTGTTGTTTGTCGTCCTCTTAATTTCTTTTCGGTATCTTGGTCTTTTCTTTGTCAAGTCTTTGTTCTCTCTTGTCACTGTCTTGTCCTATTTTTTTATGACTTTTTTTCCTTTCTTTCTTTTCTTTGCTTTGTTTTATGGACATTCCTTGGTCTGTGCCCTTTCTTTGGCTTTTCTTTTCCCTCTTCGATTTTTTACTGAATATCCATTTTTTTCCTTATTAACCTAACAAGGGTTTCCTTTTTTTCATTTTATTTTTTATTTTTTATTTTTTTGTATAAAGCATGTTGTGTATGTATGTATGTGTGTGTATGTGAGAGAGAGAGAGAGAGAGAGAGAGAGAGAGAGAGAGAGAGAGAGAGAGAGAGAGTAGAGAGAGAGAGAGAGAGAGAGAGAGAGAGAGAGAGAGAGAGAGAGTAGAGAGAGAGAGAGAGAGAGAGAGAGAGAGAGAGTGAGTGAGTAGAGAGAGAAAGAGTAGAGAGAGAGGAGGTAGGGAGGAGGGAGAGAAAGACACGTAAATAAAGGGAAGTAGTCAGACGGACATGTAATCAATCAATTAGGCAATCAATGTATCATTGACTCGGCCGCTCATTTAGACAGATGGTAATCATAGAAATGGTTAACGAGGAGGCTGCTACACATACACACACACACACACACACACACACACACACACACACACACACACACACACACACACACACACACACACACACACACACACACACACACATACATTAGAGAATGGGAGATGGAGAGAGAGATGGGGGGGGGGGGGAGAGGGAGATGTAGAGAAGGAGGGAAGGAGAAGAAGAAGAAGAGTGGGGAAGGAGAGGAGGGAAGGAGAAGAAGAAGAAGAGTGGGAAGGAGAGGGGGATAGGGAGGGAGAGGGTGGAGGAAGAGGGTGGAGGAAGAGGAAGAGGGTGAAGAGGAAGAGGGTGAAGAGAGAGAGAGAGAGAGAGAGAGAGAGAGAGAGAGAGAGAGAGAGAGAGAGAGAGAGAGAGAGAGAGGGAGAGAGAGGGAGTGAGAGAGAATAAGAGAGAGGGAGAGAGAGAGAGACAGAGACGATTCATGTGATCGATGTTGAAGTGTGGCATTGATGTCTGAACCTCGTCTTGTTCTGTTGGGTGTTTCCTCAGGACACGGGGATTCATGTCTGGATTTTGGATTTACTCTGTGTATGTGTGTGTTGTTTGTTATTGCTTTTGTTGTTGTTTTTCCCCTATACAATATGATGGGTAACACAAACATGGCTTTAGGGAGGGAGAGAGAGGGAGAGAGAGAGAGAGAGAGAGAGAGAGAGAGAGTGAGAGAGAGAGAGAGAGAGAGAGAGAGAGAGAGAGAGAGAGAGAGCGAGCGAGAGAGAGAGAGAGAGAGAGAGAGAGACAGAGAGACAGACAGACAGACAGACAGACAGACAGACAGACAGAAGACAGAGAGAGAGACACAGACAGACAGAGACAGAGTCCATTCATGTGATCGATGTTGAAGTGTGGCATTGATGTCTGAACCTCGTCTTGTTCTGTTGGGTGTTTCCTCAGGACACGGGGATTCATGTCGGGATTTTGGATTTACTGTGTGTATGTGTGTGTTGTTTGTTTTTGCTTTTGTTGTTGTTTTTTTCCCTATACAATATGATGGGTAAAGACAAACATGGCTTTAGGGAGAGAGAGAGGGAGAGAGAGAGAGAGAGAGAGAGAGAGAGAGAGAGAGAGAGAGAGAGAGAGAGAGAGAGAGAGAGAGAGAGAGAGGAAGAGAGGAAAGAAAGAATAAGAGATAGGAAGAAAGAATAAGAGACAGGCAGACAGACAAACAAAAAAGAACCGATAAAAGAACCTCAGAGAGACAGACAGAGACAGCCAGATAGACAGAGAGAGAGGATGACGAGCAGCAAGGCGCCGTGGGTCACTGGTTCAGTAGTGGTTGATGAACCTCAGTAGGTCGAGGCTCATCATGTGTGGCACTCGCCCGTCGGTCGGTGCCGCACTCGCCCGCCCTCGCCCGCGTCTCCTTGTCTGCTGAATTAATCGACTTGTTGAATTTGCGTCTTGGATCTTGCTTCGGCTCGAGGTCTGCTTGGTGCCTGGGTTGGACGCTTGAGTTTTGTCTGTTTTCTTTCTTTTTTTTTCTCTGTCTGTTTGTCTTTCTGTCTTTGTTTTTGTTTCTCTCTCTCTCTGTCTCTGTCTGTCTCTGTCTCTCTCTCTCTCTCTCTCTCTCTCTCTCTCTCTCTCTCTCTCTCTCTCTCTCTCTCTCTCTCTCTCTCTCTCTCCATCTCTCTCTCTCTCCATCTCTCTCTATCTCTCTCTCTCTCTCTCCCTCACCCCCTCCCTCTCCCTCTCTTTCACTCACCTCCCTCGTCCCCCTCCCTTATCCTCTCCTTTCACCCCAACATCTCTCTCTTACTCGTCTCCCGCTCCCTTTCCCCTTCCCACTCATCACACTCCCGTTCCCCATCTCCACCTATCCTTTTTCCCTCTCCCTCTCTTTTCTCTCCCTCCTCCTTTCTCCCAGAAGACAACTGCCCACTGACATCACCCTCATTAAGCGCCTCATGTAACCAGGGCGACATAAATCCTTGGTTAAAGAAACACCGATAAAAACTAGATTAAGATGATAGGGGACAACGTTATATTTATAGGAACGTACTGATGACAATAATTGTTGTTGGATCCTAAGGCGTAGCTTTTATTTATTTTTCTATTTCATTTTATTTATTAATTTGTTTTTTTTTCCACTTTCGTTTCAGTTATTTTTTTTTATCAAGTAGCTTTTATTTATTTATTTTATTTTATTTTATTTATTCATTTGATTTTTTTTCCACTTTCGTTTCAGTTATTTATTTATTTTATTTTTTTATCAAGTAGCTTTTATTTATTTTTCTATTTCATCTTATTCATTTGATTTTTTTATTCCACTTTCGTTTCAGTTATTTATTTATTTATTTTTTTATTAAGAAAGGGAGATGCCAAAGGTCTCCTGATACGTGAACCTTCAAGAGGACGTCGAAAAGACAAAAAAAAAAATTACAACCCGCGAATCGAGAATTTGCGCATGGACGTATGAAAGTGAAAGGAAGATATGAATTGGAGATTCCCCGGTTCCTGGCGAGGGGGTGGGGGGTGGGGGGTGGGGGGGGCGATCCTCGGGACTCTGAGACGAGTGAAAGGAATGGGGGCCGTACATCCGCGCGTGTCATTTTCGTTTTTTTTTTATTTTTTTTTTTTATCTCACTTTCTTTCTGTCTTTCTCTTTTACACGTGTCATTTTCATTTTTTATCTCTCTTTCTGTCTTTCTCTTTTACACGTGTCATTTTCAATCTCACTTTCTTTCTGTCTATCTCTCTTACACGTGTCTTTTTTTATATCTCTCTTTCTTTCTGCCTTTCTCTTTTACACGTGTCATTTTAATTTTTTTATCTCTCTTTCTGGCTTTCTACTTTACACGTGTCATCTTCAATCTTTTTTATCTCTCCTTCTGTCTTTCTCTCGTACACGTGTCATTTTCAGCCTTTTCTTTAATTCACTTTCTTTCGCTCTTTCTCTTCTCATACATCCGTGCGTGTCATTTTCATTTTTTATATCTCTGTCGGTCTCTTTCTCTTTCTTTTGACTTCTCTCTCTCTCTCTTCTCTTACATCCAGGCGTGTCATTTTCAATCTTTCTCTCTCTTTCTCCTCTCTCTCTCTCTCTTCTCGTCTCTCCTCTCTCTCTTCTCTTCTCTTGCCTCTCTCTCTCTCTCTTCTCTCTCTTCTCTTCTCTTGCCTCTCCCTCTCTTCTCTTTTCTCTTGTCATACTCTCGTTATCTGTCTATCCGTCTTCTCTCCTCTTCTCCTTGCCTCTTCTTGTCTCTCCTCCCCTCCCCCTCCTCCCCCTCCCTCTCTCTCTCTCTCTCTCTCTCTCTCTCTCTCTCTCTCTCTCTCTCTCTCTCTCTCTCTCTGTTTCTGTCTCTCTCTCTCTCTCTCTCTCCTCCCTCCCTCCCCACCCTCTCTCTCTCTCTCTCTCTCTCTCTCTCTCTCTCTCTCTCTCTCTCTCTCTCTCTCTCTCTCTCTCTCTCTCTCTCTCTCTCTCTCTCTCTCTCTCTCCCCCTCCCTCCCTCCCTCCCTCCCTCTCTCTCTCTCTCTCTCTCTCTCTCTCTCTCTCTCTCTCTCTCTCTCTCTCTCTCTCTCTCTCTCTCTCTCTCTCTCTCTCTCTCTCTCTCTCTCTCTCTCTCTCTCTCTGTTCGAGCCAAAGCCATGTAAGTGCAGTTGACGCTACTGATGCAAACTCTGCCGGGAAAGTATCTCATCCGTAATCTAAGCTAACATTCATAACAAAAGAGATAAAGGTGTAAATAAATAAAGCTAAATATAGGAATTAAAGATAAAGATAAGAATAAGATGAACAAAAGAAAGTTAGCTCTATTAGTTATTATTTTTATTTATTTATTATTATTAGTTATTATTATGCGTATGATGTATGGCGACGAATTCTGAACTGGTCCAATGAAAAAGATATCACTTGATATGAATTCTGCAACAAGGGATGTCTGAGCTAAAAGAACCGAACAGATTGCAACAAAGAGCTAAGTCCCTCGCTTGAGATTCTGCAGGTAATGAATGCAAACTCCGATGTACTAGGATAATCAGCTGCAACATAAACATTTTGTATCTTATGAGGAGCCAAGGACATCGGCAATATATATTATTTTTATTTATGTTTTATATTTTTGTGTATCAAACAAGAGTTATCTGATGGGTTATTTTTTTCTTCATCCATGGTATGAGGTTTTGGATTCGTTATATGTGCGGTGAATGTGAGTGAATGAGGTTTTGATTCATTATATGTGCAGTTTTTTTGAGTGAATGAGGTTTTGATTCATTATATGTGCAGTTTTTTTGAGTGAATGAGGTTTTGATTCATTATATGTGCAGTTTTTTTGAGTGAATGAGGTTTTGATTCATTATATGTGGTTAATATGAGTGAATGAGGTTTTGATTCATTATATGTGGTGAATATGAGTGAATGAGGTTTTGATTCATTATATGTGCAGTGAATATGAGTGAATGAGGTTTTGACTCATTATATGCGCAGTGAATATGAGTGAATGAGGTTTTGATTCATTATGTGTGCAGTGAATATGAGTGAATGAAGTTTTGACTCATATGTGCAGTGAATATGAGTGAATGAGGTTTTGATTCATTATGTGTGCAGTGAATATGAGTGAATGAGGTTTTGATTCATTATGTGTGCAGTGAATATGAGTGAATGAGGTTTTGATTCATTATATGTGCAGTGAATATGAGTGAATGAGGGTTTGACTCATTATATGTGCAGTGAATATGTGTGAATGAGGTTTTGACTCATTATATGCGCAGTGAATATGAGTGAATGAGGTTTTGATTCATTATGTGTGCAGTGAATATGAGTGAATGAAGTTTTGACTCATATGTGCAGTGAATATGAGTGAATGAGGTTTTGATTCATTATATGTGCAGTGAATATGAGTGAATGAGGTTTTGATTCATTATATGTGCGGTGAATATGAGTGAATGAGGTTTTGATTCAATATATGTGTAGTGAATATGAGTGAATGAGGTTTTGAATTCTTTATATGTGCAGTGAATATGAGTGAATGAGGTTTTGACTCATATGTGCAGTGAATATGAGTGAATGAGGTTTTGACTCATTATATGTGCAGTGAATATGAGTGAATGAGGTTTTGATTCATTATATGTGCAGTGAATATGAGTGAATGAGGTTTTGACTCATTATATGTGCAGTGAATATGAGTGAATGAGGTTTTGATTCATTATATGTGCAGTGAATATGAGTGAATGAGGTTTTGACTCATTATATGTGCAGTGAATATGAGTGAATGAGGTTTTGATTCATTATATGTGCAGTGAATATGAGTGAATGAGGTTTTGACTCATTATATGCGCAGTGAATATGAGTGAATGAGGTTTTGATTCATTATGTGTGCAGTGAATATGAGTGAATGAAGTTTTGACTCATATGTGCAGTGAATATGAGTGAATGAGGTTTTGATTCATTATATGTGCAGTGAATATGAGTGAATGAGGTTTTGATTCATTATATGTGCAGTGAATATGAGTGAATGAGGTTTTGACTCATTATATGTGCAGTGAATATGAGTGAATGAGGTTTTGATTCATTATATGTGCAGTGAATATGAGTGAATGAGGTTTTGACTCATTATATGTGCAGTGAATATGAGTGAATGAGGTTTTGATTCATTATATGTGCAGTGAATATGAGTGAATGAGGTTTTGACTCATTATATGCGCAGTGAATATGAGTGAATGAGGTTTTGATTCATTATGTGTGCAGTGAATATGAGTGAATGAAGTTTTGACTCATATGTGCAGTGAATATGAGTGAATGAGGTTTTGATTCATTATGTGTGCAGTGAATATGAGTGAATGAGGGTTTGACTCATTATATGTGCAGTGAATATGAGTGAATGAGGTTTTGACTCATATGTGCTGTGAATATGAGTGAATGAGGTTTTGACTCATTATATGTGCAGTGAATATGAGTGAATGAGGGTTTGACTCATTATATGTGCAGTGAATATGAGTGAATTATTTTTTGATTCATTATATGTGCAGTGAATATGAGTGAATGAGGTTTTGACTCATTATATGTGCGGTGAATGTGAGTGAATGAGGTTTTGATTCATTATATGTGCAGTGAATATGTGTGAATGAGGTTTTGACTCATTATATGTGGTGAATATGAGTGAATGAGGTTTTGATTCATTATATGTGCAGTGAATAGGAGTGAATGAGGTTTTGATTCATTATATGTGGTGAATATGAGTTAATGAGGTTTTGATTCATTATATGTGGTGAATATGAGTGAATGAGGTTTTGACTCATTATATGTGCAGTGTATATGAGTGAATGAGGGTTTGACTCATTATATGTGCAGCGAATATGAGTGAATGAGGTTTTGAATTCATTATATCTGCAGTGAATATGAGTGAATGAGGTTTTGATGCAGTGAATATGAGTGAATGAGGTTTTGACTCATTATATGCGCAGTGAATATGAGTGAATGAGGTTTTGATTCATTATATGTGCAGTGAATGAGGGAGAGTGGAAAGCGGTACTGTTGTGTTGTTCGTCATGTGTTATATTTATGTTCGACTGGCGGGTCTCTTAAGCTCTGGCAGTTCGTTAAAATAGGATTGACTGGTCAGTATTCATCTTTTTTTAAGGACATGCCTCTGTCAGTCACTAGATATGGCTAGTTTTTTATCTCTCTCTCTCTCTCTGTCTGTCTGTCTCTGTCTCTGTCTCTGTCTCTCTCTCACTCTCTCTCTCTCTCTCTCTCTCTCTCTCTC
The DNA here is from genome assembly GCF_042767895.1 of Penaeus vannamei. NCBI lineage: Eukaryota > Metazoa > Arthropoda > Malacostraca > Decapoda > Penaeidae > Penaeus > Penaeus vannamei. Next base: position 21,099,765 of record NC_091589.1, read on the forward strand.
TCTCTCTATGTCTCTCTCTCTGTCTCTGTCCCTCTCTCTCTTTCTCTGTCCTTCTCTCTCTCTCTCTCTCTCTTCTTCTTCTCTCTCTCTTCTTCTTCTTCTCTCTTCTTCTTCTTCTCTCCCTCCCTCCCTCCTGCATCAAATATATATGTCTATCTGCTCGTCTATTTATCCACCATTTTCGTTAATTAACCTTTATTCAAGTCTCCTACCTTCTGTTTATCATGAGCTTCCCTCCCCGCATCTTCACAATTCACAATCCATCGCTCCAACTTGCTCTCCCCCCCCCCCCCGGGTTACTTCAGCTATCACTTTGAACCGGTGACCCGTGGTTGGCTGCTGCTAGTCATGCTAGCTTCTTTGCCCCTCTCTCTCTCTCTCTCTCTCTCTCTCTCTCTCTCTCTCTCTCTCTCTCTCTCTCTCTCTCTCTCTCTCTCTCGCACGCACGCATGCACGCACGCACACACAAACAGACAAACGCATAAAGAGAGAAAGTGAATGAGTGAGAGAAAGGGAAAGAGAGAGAGAGAGAGAAGGAGGAGAGAGAGAGAGAGGGGAGAGAGGAGAGAGAGAGAGAAGAGGAGTAAGAGAGACAGAGAAGAGGAGAAAGAGAGACAGAGAAGAGGAAAGAGAGAGACAGAGAAGAGGAAAGAGAGAGAAGAGGAAAGAGAGAGAGAGAAGAGGAGTAAGAGAGACAGAGAAGAGGAAAGAGAGAGAGAGAGAAGAGGAAAGAGAGAGAGAGAGAAGGAGGAGAGAGAGAGAGGGGAGAGAGGTGAGAGACAGAGAAGAGGAGTGAGAGAGACAGAGAAGAGGAGTGAGAGAGAGAGAGAAGAGCAAAGAGAGAGAGACAGAAGAGTAGAGAGAGAGAGAGAGAAGAGCAGAGAGAGAGAGAGAGAAGAGCAGAGAGAGAGAGAGAGAGAGAGAGAGAGAGAGAGAGAGAGAGAGAGAGAGAGAGAGAGAGAGAGAGAGAGAGAGAGAGAGAGAGAGAGAGAGAGAGAGAGAGAGAGAGAGAACGTTTTCGCTGCAACCAAGAACGTTTGGTTACAGGGGCAGAGTTCGACCGTGCTTTTAAAGGGGGATGGAAGGACGGGCTAGACGTGGCGGAAAGACTAGGAAATATAACACCAGCATGAGGTATGATGACAAGGGGACGAAAAAGGGGAAAGAGGGGAGAGTGGAGGAATTTGGGATAAGAAGGGAGAGGGGAGGGAAGAGAGGAGAATAACGGGAAAGAGTAGAGGGGAAAGAAGGGAGCGTGGAGGGAGATGGAGAATTACAAGAGAGGAAGAAAGGGGAAAACAGGGAAAATGAGAGAGTGGAGGCATTTGGGACGAGAAGGGAGAGGGGAGGGAAGAGAGGAGAATAACGGGAAGGGGATAGAAAGAGGAGAGTGAAGAGGGAGGGAGACAGGGAAGTAGGGAGGTGAGAGAGGAAAGGGGAAGGTGGCGGATGCAAAGGAAAAAGAGAAAGGGGTAGAGTAGAGGATGGGTAGGTAAAAAAGGGAAAATAAGGTGAAGGGAAGGAAGGATCAGGGGGAGTTAAGTAGAAGAAATAGAAGAGAAAATTGGGAAAGGGAAGTAGATACGAGGGAAGAAAGGGGAGAAGAAGGAAAATGATTGGAAAGATCAGGAAGCTGAGAGAGAGAGAGAAGGAAAACAAAAAAGAAAACGAAAGAGACTGACATGATAATAATCACACAAAGAAAAACGAAAAGCGTCGAGGAATTACGCTTAGGGGGAAAATCGCATTAAAAGCAACAATTTCGAAAGGAGAAAAGGGAGAAATAAGAGAGCGATTGAAGGGTAAAGGCTAATAATAAAAAAAGAATAATAATGGGTTCGAAGGAAGCCTCAGAAAATGTTAACAACAAGACTCTCCGTCAAGACAGCCAAGAAGGAGACACAGAAAACGTCTGAGAAGGGCGGATTAAGGAGAAGAAAATGGAAGACGAAGGAGAGATAGAGGAGTATCAGAGAAAGAGGAAAATTGGGAAACTTGAAACTTGAGATAATACGAACGGGAAAGAGAGAGATAAGGAGTGGGAGAGAGAGAGAGGGAGGGAGTGGGAGAGAGAAAGGAGGGAGTGGGAGAGAGAGAGAGAGGGAGTGGAAGAGAGGGAGGGAGGGAGTGGAAGAGAGAGAGGGAGGGAGTGGGAGAGATAGAGAGAGGTTGGGAGAGAGAGAGAGAGAGAGAGAGAGAGAGAGAGAGAGAGAGAGAGAGAGAGAGAGAGAGAGGGAGTGGGAAAGAGAGAAAGAGGGAGTTTGAGAGAGAGAGAGAGATAGGGAGTGGGAAAGAGAGAGGTACGGAATAGGAGAGAGAGGGACGGAATGGGAGAGAGGGAGGGAGTGGAAGAGAGAGGGAAAGAGTGGGAGAGAGAGAGGGGGGGGGGGTAAAGGGATTTTAAGAGGAAGAAATAACAAGACTCTTAAGGTAAGGGATAAGAAGCGTCATGGGAGCAGTGGCACCGAGAAAGGTCATAAGAGCAGGAATAAGGGACGAGAAAGGTCGGAAGTGAAGATGTAGAAAGATAAGGCTCATGAGGGTAGAGATAAGGATTAATAAAGGTAGTAAGAACGGAGATAAAAGGCGATACAAATTATGGAAATAAGGATACGGGACGATAAAGACCGCGAGAATAAGAATGGTCGATAGAAAGGCCAAGGGGAGCGTATAAGGGACGGAAAAGGTCGAGGGAACGAAGATAAAAGGTCGCAAGGTCAAAGTAGCGAGAAAGGTCACGACCGGCGCCGTGAAAACGAAGATAAGAAAGGATAGAAATAATGAGAACGAAGATAAGGGATGATACAGAACAGAAGGGAGATAATAGTCCAAAATTCAAGGCAAGGGGTGGGAAAGGTCAAAAGAGTGAAGGTCAGGTCGATCGACGTCATGAGAACAAAGAAAACAGACGACAGATATCATGAGAACGAAGAAGAGAGACGATAAGAACCACAATAAGATAGATAAAGGCATGACCCATGCGATAGATAAAGAAAGCTAAAAGCCATGCGATAGATGAAAGAGGCTTAATACCATGCGATGAATAAATGAAGCAATAGACCCTGTGATAAATAAAGGCCATATACCATGCGATAGATGAAGGGCATACACCTTGCGATAGATGAGGGGCATACACCATGCGATAGATGAAGGGCATACACCTTGCGATAGATGAGGGGCAGACAGCATGTGATAGATGAAGGCCATACACCATGCGATAGATGAGGGGCATACACCATGCGATAGATGAAGGGCATACACCTTGCGATAGATGAAGGGCATACACCTTGCGATAGATGAAGGGCATACACCTTGCGATAGATGAAGGGCATACACCTTGCGATAGATGAAGGGCATACACCTTGCGATAGATGAAGGGCATACACCTTGCGATAGATGAAGGGCATACACCTTGCGATAGATGAAGGGCATACACCTTGCGATAGATGAAGGGCATACACCATGCGATAGATGAAGGTCAAACACCATGTGATAGATGAAGGCCATACACCTTGCGATAGATGAAGGGCATACACCTTGCGATAGATGAAGGGCATACACCTTGCGATAGATGAAGGGCATACACCTTGCGATAGATGAAGGGCATACACCTTGCGATAGATGAAGGGCATACACCATGCGATAGATGAAGGTCAAACACCATGCGATAGATGAAGGGCATACACCATGCGATAGATGAAGGTCAAACACCATGCGATAGATGAAGGGCATACACCATGCGATAGATGAAGGGCATACACCATGCGATAGATGAAGGTCAAACACCATGCGATAGATGAAGGGCATACACCATGCGATAGATGAAGGGCATACACCATGCGATAGATGAAGGTCAAACACCATGCGATAGATGAAGGGCATACACCATGCGATAGATGAAGGGCATACACCTTGCGATAGATGAGGGGCATACACCATGCGATAGATGAAGGGCATACACCTTGCGATAGATGAAGGGCAGACACCATGCGATAGATGAAGGGCATACTCCTTGCGATAGATGAAGGGCATACACCTTGCGATAGATGAAGGGCATACACCTTGCGATAGATGAAGGGCATACACCTTGCGATAGATGAAGGGCATACACCTTGCGATAGATGAGGGGCATACACCATGCGATAGATGAGGGGCATACACCATGCGATAGATGAGGGGCATACAACATGCGATAGATGAGGGGCATACACCATGCGATAGATGAAGGGCATACACCATGCGATAGATGAGGGGCATACACCATGCGATAGATGAGGGGCATACACCATGCGATAGATGAGGGGCATACAACATGCGATAGATGAGGGGCATACACCATGCGATAGATGAAGGGCATACACCATGCGATAGATGAGGGGCATACACCAAGCGATAGATGAAGGGCATACACCATGCGATAGATGAAGGGCATACACCATGCGATAGATGAGGGGCATACACCATGCGATAGATGAAGGGCATACACCATGCGATAGATGAAGGGCATACACCATGCGATAGATGAGGGGCATACACCATGCGATAGATGAAGGGCATACACCATGCGATAGATGAAGGTCAAACACCATGCGATAGATGAGGGGCATACACCATGCGATAGATGAAGGTCAAACACCATGCGATAGATGAGGGGCATACACCATGCGATAGATGAAGGTCAAACACCTTGCGATAGATGAAGGGCAAACACCATGCGATAGATGAAGGGCATACACCATGCGATAGATAGAGACCATACACCTTGCGATAGATGAAGGGCAAACACCATGCGATAGATGAAGGGCATACACCATGCGATAGATGAAGTCAAACACCATGCGATAGATGAAGGGCATACACCATGCGATAGATGAAGTCAAACACCATGCGATAGATGAAGACCATCCGCCATGCGATAGATGAAGGGCATACACCATGCGATAGATGAAGGACATACACCAAGCGATAGATGAAGGGCATACACCATGCGATAGATGAAGGTCAAACCATGCGATAGATGAGGGGCATACACCATGCGATAGATGAAGGTCAAACACCTTGCGATAGATGAAGGGCAAACACCATGCGATAGATGAAGGGCAAACACCATGCGATAGATGAAGGGCAAACACCATGCGATAGATGAAGGGCATACACCATGCGATAGATGAAGGTCAAACACCATGCGATAGATGAAGGGCAAACACCTTGCGATAGATGAAGGTCAAACACCATGCGATAGATGAAGGTCAAACACCATGCGATAGATGAAGGGCATACACCATGCGATAGATGAAGGGCATACACCTTGCGATAGATGAAGGGCATACACCATGCGATAGATGAAGGGCATACACCATGCGATAGATGAAGGTCAAACACCATGCGATAGATGAAGGGCATACACCATGCGATAGATGAAGGGCATACACCATGCGATAGATGAAGGTCAAACACCATGCGATAGATGAAGGGCATACACCATGCGATAGATGAAGGTCAAACACCATGCGATAGATGAAGGGCATACACCTTGCGATAGATGAAGGGCATACACCATGCGATAGATGAAGGGCATACACCATGCGATAGATGAAGGTCAAACACCATGCGATAGATGAAGGGCAGACACCATGCGATAGATGAAGGGCATACACCATGCGATAGATGAAGGTCAAACACCATGCGATAGATGAAGGTCAAACACCATGCGATAGATGAAGGGCAGACACCATGCGATAGATGAAGGTCAAACACCATGCGATAGATGAAGGGCAGACACCATGCGATAGATGAAGGTCAAACACCATGCGATAGATGAAGGTCAAACACCATGCGATAGATGAAGGTCAAACACCATGCGATAGATGAAGGGCAGACACCATGCGATAGATGAAGGTCAAACACCATGCGATAGATGAAGGGCATACACCATGCGATAGATGAAGGTCAAACACCATGCGATAGATGAAGGTCAAACACCATGCGATAGATGAAGGTCAAACACCATGCGATAGATGAAGGGCATACACCTTGCGATAGATGAAGGGCATACACCATGCGATAGATGAAGGCCAAACACCATGCGATAGATGAAGGGCATACACCATGCGATAGATGAAGGTCAAACACCATGCGATAGATGAAGGGCATACACCTTGCGATAGATGAAGGGCATACACCTTGCGATAGATGAAGGTCAAACACCATGCGATAGATGAAGGCCAAACACCATGCGATAGATGAAGGGCATACACCATGCGATAGATGAAGGTCAAACACCATGCGATAGATGAAGGGCATACACCATGCGATAGATGAAGGGCATACACCATGCGATAGATGAAGGGCATACACCATGCGATAGATGAAGGGCATACACCATGCGATAGATGAAGGGCATACACCATGCGATAGATGAAGGGCATACACCATGCGATAGATGAAGGGCATACACCATGCGATAGATGAAGGGCATACACCATGCGATAGATGAAGGGCATACACCATGCGATAGATGAAGGGCATACACCTTGCGATAGATGAAGGCCATACACCATGCGATAGATGAAGGGCATACACCATGCGATAGATAAAGGGCATACACCATGCGATAGATGAAGGTCAAACACCTTGCGATAGATGAAGGGCATACACCATGCGATAGATGAAGGGCATACACCATGCGATAGATGAAGGTCAAACACCATGCGATAGATGAAGGCCATACACCATGCGATAGATGAAGGCCATACACCATGCGATAGATGAATGCCATACACCATGCGATAGATGAAGACAATACACCATGCGATAGATGAAGGTCAAACACCATGCGATAGATGAAGGGCATACACCTTGCGATAGATAACAGTTCATCCATAAGATCAGTTGGAGGTGTCAGAATTTTTTCCCATTTTCAAGCACCTCACCTTCACATGCAGCACTGAAGAGTCATGCAACTCCAGCCAGCGCATGAGAGAGAGAAGGAGAGAGATCTCATGCAACCCAGCTGGTATGGGAATGCCCCGTTGTATCCTCCGAATGTTATTATTATGATTTTTTTTGGGGGGAGGAGAGAGGGAGAGGGGGAGAGAGAGGGAGAGGGGGGAGAGAGAGAGAGAGGAGAGTGAGAGAGAAGGGGAGAGTGAGAGAGAAAGGGGAGAGTGAGAGAGAGAGAGAGAGAGAGAGAGAGAGAGAGAGAGAGAGAGAGAGAGAGAGAGAGAGAGAGAGAGAGAGAGAGAGAGAGAGAGAGAGAGAGGAAGATTATTTCGTGAAATGAGAAGAGCAGAGAAACTGAGAGAGGGAGGAGAGGAAGGGAGAGATAATGAGGAAAGTGCAAAGAAGGATGAGGGAGGCAGAGAGGCTATAAGGCCAATTGATGATTATGATAATAAAAATGATAATCAAATGAATGGTGATGATCATGTCGATAAAAAAGGCAGTTGTGTATCGCCATGGATAACAATAATAACAGCAATGATAAAATCAGAAAGGCAATTAACAGAAAAGAGAACGGGAACTACCTTAGATACTAATCCTCCCTCTCCCCCCCTCCACCCCACTTCCCCCGCCCACTTCCAAGCCAGCCTACGCCCCATAACACCGCTCCCCCCCCCCCGGACCGGA